>NC_071293.1:12415068-12600068 GCF_943737925.1 Anopheles nili
AGAGTGTGTGTGTGTGCATGTGTGCATGTGTGCATGTGCGGCTGTAGAAAAGAAGCCACAGGTTGGTGTGAAGCGAGACACGCGTGCTCTGGCGCTTGAACAGTCGAAACAATCGGAAGCAGGGCCGTGTCCCGCATCCGCATCATGTCGGAGATCTTCCTCATCAAGAACCGGCTCCACCAGCAGCAACTTCGGTTGGTAGAGAAAGCGCAGAAGAACAGCCATGATGGTGATTCGGTTGGTGGTGCCAACATCGTGGATGGAACGGTTGGTGCGAGTGAGAACAGTGAGGTTGGAACGAGTGAGCGCAAACATGACAATGCGGCCTGTATGTACACGCATTCTGAGTTAATTTTTTTCTCCAATTTGGCCTCCACTTTCTTCCTTTTTGTGGAATGATATACATGTTAGATTGCCGCGAATTTGCCTTTTCCAGGCGCGCATCGTAGTGCACATTGCGTGTGTGTGTGTGTGGGTGTGTGTTGTGTGTGCCTATTGTTAAGTCATGGTGTGCGTGAAATGCTCATCACTGGCGACTAGATGATCTTTTGTTTTATTCGAAGGGACACTTCTCGATGTCGGGTTTAGAAATTTCTAGCCGTTTTTGGCTGAACTCTTATGAACCTTTCGTATCTTTTGATAACGCGTTGAAGGTGGCAGCACTGATATCCCTTTTAGGAATATTTCCGGAATTACTTTAGCTGTAGAATGTTAAGGGAAACTCACGCCGCCACCTTCGGGCCTGCATCATCTGTCAAAACTGGTTTTAGATGACAATTGTTTATTTGTGAATGTTTAAAAAGAGAATTTTTTTTAATTTTGAGAAATATTGTTTTGAGTCCTTCAAAGAAATAGTTGATTTTGTGGGTTTAGCAATTATTCAAATCGACATCTTGTGTTGCTCTTAATCACAGTGCTGAGCGTTGAAATGCAATTATTCAGATTCTTTTCTGGACATTGATGTGCTCCAAAGCGTTAAAAATATCCATCGAGTTTTGCTAATTGATGAGCTAAGGCTTTGAATGATTAGAGTCCTAAGGAACTGCAGGATATGGTTACCCAAATGGCATTTCGATTCGTGACCGTTTTAGGGGAGTTTGAATGTCCCATCGGAATGTGCCGTTGGTGGAGTAACTGATGTAGGAAAACAACAACGCTCAAATTTACTCTTGCTGATATTCCGAATCTAGCGCGGCAACGGTGCTGCAGGTTGAAATGTCTTATTTGCTTTACCGTCGAGCATCTTTATCGTTAAGAAATCCCCTTTCACCGTTGAAGGAGCTGCCTGGAGTATGCTTAAAGATTTTTCTAATTCGAAAGAAACTAACTTGAATGCTTTTTCAACGTGCTTGCAAAGAAGATCACTTTCGTACTCTGTGAGATAGCTGTTCTGAGAACCCTGCTCCGTTACTGTGCAAAACTTCCTCGACGAAAAAGTTTTATTGTTTTTATTAATTTATCAAAAACAAAATGATAAAAACAAGATTTTTGCACATGCTTATTATAAATGAGCAAGTCACATTTTAGCTCGATAGCTATGATGGATGAACTACTGTAGTAAAAAAACGCAATCAATAGTAACAATCCCATCAAACAATCACACATACAGGGAAAACATGATTTAGAATGAGAACTACAGCTTGAGCTTTAAATTAGATTTTATTTTTCAACGATTTTACATCGCTTTATAAATCCCTTTTTAATCAGTCGTTCAGACCAATACTCGGAGAGTACCCATTGGGCATTCTACTCACACTAACGTAAACTGTTCATCCTTTGCGTTTTTATTTCCAGAGTATGATATTTTCAGTGACGAAACCCGCCTTAGGCCACCCTGTCGGAAGCGAGACGCATCACCCTCTCTTTTGGCATTTGAAAATCGTGGTGAAGCAACCATTATCCTGCGAACAGCGAAAGGATAATTCGACGGCGAAGATCGACAAACGACGCCTTTTTATCGTCGCTGATTGTTGCAAGTCCCTGTCGGCGGGTTACTGACGGTTTTTCCCTGTATGTTGGGGCCCGCGGATACGTTCTCACCAATGCCGAACGGAAGGTGTATCCATCTACATGCTCTTCGCTACCTGTGGCACCAGAGGTAGCTTACAGAAGGAGCACGCAGGACGAAGAACGGTCGATGGCCGAGCCGGCACGTGGCTCGGTAGTTGTGTGTGAGGTGCATGTTGAGGAAGGGGTGAATGAGAAAGGTGACGAAGAGAAAGAACAATAACAAGCGGAACAGGAGAAGAAACAGGATTAGGAGACAGACCCGGTTCGGGCTCAGTTTAAGGTCCTTCATAATTAGCAAAATCCGCTAGGTCCGGTGAGTGAAGCGGTCATCCGTGAGGCGATGCGACTCTTCTCACCAAGCCTAACACCGTATCTCTCGTATTACCGTATCAGGATCGTATTTCTTCGCCAGCAAACACCGATGGAACGTAAACCTGCACGACTAGTTGTAGTGCTGGGTGTAGAGCCTGAACAAGAACAACCGATTGACTATCACATCCTGAAACGTCGAAAGGTGAGAATCAGGAACCTAACCAGCAAGTAGAACGCACGAAATGCATGCGATGAGAGGTCAGACACTACCAACAGCAAGTCAGGTGGTACAGGTGGTGATGGAGGCGTTGGTGGAAGTTCACTGGGTGTGGGAGGCACCAGAGATGGTATGGAAGGAAGAGACGGATGCTCCAACTACGGACTCAACATCCCACCTCAACCGGACTCAACCAGTGGTAGCTTAGAGAAGCATCATATGGTAAGTAGGTGTTTTGTGATCATATTTTTTATTTCGGCGTCGTCAATAGGTCGCTTAAAGCGAAGGAGTTTAATTTACGTTTTTTTCTCTATTCTATTTATTTTACAACAAATTGTTAGTTATTCTCATCTTTTGTTATCGATTTCATACGTGAATGTTCTGAATACGTGATTTAAACCGACATAGATGTCGCCACTCAAAACTTCCAACACGACGTAGCCACGTTGCGTCGCGGTGCCCTACTATTCATAAGTAGAATACTACGACAAAAAAAGTTTTTACGCTGCATCAAACGAGTGGAGGCTTTTACGATTGCACGGAACGTCACACGTCCGGTTGGATGCGTCCGGCCACAGCAAATTCAAGCACACAACTGCACTAGACCTGGTCCAGGAACTCGACATTTTCTCATCAATCACTCCACCGCTATCGACAGTACAGAGAAAATTGCTAGGCCGTAATTTTTCAACTATGAGTAAGTTCGAAAATGAAGGTATGGGGGTATGAGGGTAGTATGTAGAGAAATACGAGGGTGCATTTTTAGTTAAAATTAAACTGAATAATTCTATCTTCTTTATATGGCTCAACAACCGGTTAAGACCTGCCTAAGAAAAAAAAAAGTTACGGCTTTTTACGCTAACGCTTCAGCCATCGAATTACCAACAATTTACGCTTTTCTATTATCTTTCTAACTTTTGTATTTTAAAGGACGTTAAACTCTATGAAACCTTAAGTACGCAAATTACAATTTAAGTTTAGACCTCCGTCCTCGTCGACGGTCCCGTCAGAAGGTTGCTCGTGAGTGGCACATTAGACCACGCTCCCAACATTTTGCATTTTGAAAAACCGAGTAAAGTCCAATTATGCAGTATTTTTGTTGTAGGGCTGCCAGGACCGCTTTAACTGCTTGATGATTAAACATTTCACGATATCATTTCACTACAAGGTGAGTGATATGATGATACCTCGGCAGAATTATTGGCTTTCTCGTCAATTCTATTATTTATTATTGAGGCCAATCATTCTTTGATGATTTTAGAAATTCTGGGTCCGTTGACCATATCAAAGGTTTGATATTACAATTCTTTGATACGCAATTTTAAATCATCATGAAATTTTTTTATTTTTTCCCTTTTATCTGGTAGGGAAGTATTTAACAATTATAGAATTAGAAATGCTTATATTTAGTAACAAAAAAAGTAACATATCGCTCAACTAAGCATCTTTAGGTTCTTCCCTTAAGCACCGTGGAATATAACTGAATATATGTAAAAAATAACTCTCGCAGTCAAAAGATGTTATAAGGGACTTCCTATTTTCAATTGCGTTCATAACCTTGTCCTCTGTCACTTACTGAACAGAAAGAAGAGTTAATGACTGAAATCTTTTTGGTTACTGTATATCGCCAAACATTAACTTAAAATTCTGGAAAATAGTATCTGTTTACTTCTGCAACGATATACCAGAATATTCATCAACCCATTCTCGGATTTTTTCCCGTATCTATGGTGTTGTAATTTTCTGCATGATTTTTCCTCGCTTGTCTGCTTCCATTTAATGGTGTTATGATACTTTCGCAACACATTATACACTGTAGCCCTGTTGATATTTAGTGTCCCAGCAATTGTAGCAACGCTGTTGCCTTTGCCAGCACATTACGTTCTCGATCTTCGTTGGCAGTCGTTTTGCGTTTTCGTGGCTTTCGCGACAGTATTTCTTAATTATATCTACCATCTACCTGCATCTATGCATCTACCTCGATATTGTGGGTGATCATTAATTGTCTAAAGTACATGACCGACCAAAAACGAACCTGGGCAATAAAAATGTATATTGACATTGAGGAAAGACAATGTGTTGTAGCATTTGAACAATATTTAGCTGTGTTTGAACAATGTTCAGATAGACATCTACGTTTTACTTGGGCGTCAAATGTTTACTTACGGTTGAACATTGCACATACGAAGTTGACAAATGTTTAATTGGACTCGAAAACGGTGTATGTTGTATCTCAATTTTACAACGCAAAGTTTTGTGTCGATGCAAAGTTTTTGTGACAATAGATTTCGCAGCAATATAATTGGATAGCCTTCTTTAAGCATCAAGCGATGAGGAGGTAAATCTTCTAATGAAATTAGAAATACTGTAAGAAAATGTATGGCTTCAGACATATTAATTATGGTATAAATGGATAGGTACTCTGTTACTGGCCCTAGTAATTAGTTGAGTATCCAATGTTGATTCCATGAACGTCGTCATTTCTAGAAGCGAGAATGGCTTTCTCCTTCAACCAAATCCTTTCTCGAAAATTTGTTGAAACATCGCGGTATATGGCATTTTATTAATGCTTCTAGTGCTTCTAGTGCTTCTAGAGCTTTCACTGTTGATAACTGGCAAATTTTGAAGGAAATCTCCCCAAAGCAGAACCAATGCACCAACCATCAATTGATCATTTCCCCTAGGATTCTTGAGCGTGGTATTTATCGCTCGGAAAGAATTCTTATGTGCCATTGTACATTCGTCCTATACAATTTATTTCCAACCAGACGCTATGCCAGACGATGGCAAGAGCAACATGTCCTTTTGCTCGCATTTCGGCTAAGATCAAATCGGTCAGGAAATTTTTTCCTGTACCACCTGAAGCATAAAAAAATGATACTCACTTGCTGTTGGGGGACATTACAATCTTGAAAGCATGTTTTTGGTCTTTGTTCAATAAGGGACTCTTGATTGCGATAATTGAATTCAGTTCGTCAACACTGTAGCTGATTTCACGAACATATTCGGAATGAATAATGTTTTGGTGATTTCGAACTGGAGTAGGAAGTTTTATCGTAACCAGCCTTATACCACACATAGCGACACATTTATTTTCAAGACGGATTAAAGCCCTGTTGAAATTTTTCCTATTAAACGATGCTTACAACGCAGAATTATCTACATTTTGTGTATTTGTGACGAAAATCCTCAATTAAGGTTTCCTTATATATTTCCTATAAATAAGTGGGATCAGATGGGCAGCATGTGGTCAAAATGATGGCAAAAAGAGTCCTTATTTCGTCTGACCGTGAGGCAAACTCAGCTTATTGTAACGCTGTTTCTTGTCCCAGTGGTCATCCCCGTCAAGCAAGGTTGTGTCATGCCGTTCGATAGGTTTCACATACTTTGCCATCAACCGTTCTCAACTATGCAAACGATTGAGGACCAGTGACTACATGGAGCAGCATGCGTGGATAGCAGAATTTGGCATTGTTGGGGTGGGCTGTATAAACTCGTCCTAACGCGTCACTCGCTAATTGTCCCGTAACGGGATCAATTCCTTCTTTGATACATTCCATGCCTGTGTCAAATTCCTGTATCAAATAGATGTAAGGAAATTCCATGCATTTTCTGCCTTAGGTGCACATACCGTTTCATAGCTGATGTTCTGTTACACGGTAGCTGTGTATTCCCGAATTTCCATAGCAATCCGGTCTCCTATCGGGTGCCAAGAAACTTGGCCTCCCTGGTCAGAAGGGCCAAAGCTCTCTCTTCGTCCTTGGATCTAAGAGGTTTCACTGGTTTTATTATTCCCAGCGTCTCAAGGGAGAAAAAGTTCTTCACCGCGGCGTTTAGGGTCTCCTCACCGTATCCCGTGCAGCTACAGATGTGACAGTTGTAATGTTCTTTGCTGGAAGTAGCATCCGCCGTCGGATGTGGTCCACAAACTACCCATACTAAACCAGTCTTAGATGCGAGTGGTTCATCGTCTGCTCTTTCCGCATTTCTCAACGCTTTTTCCAGATGACAATTGTCTACATCAATCAATATTTGTGGGACGACATTGCTGTAAAACGTTAGAGGCAGTCTTCGCCTCTTAGGCGCGAATCTTTTGAAAAGTTGGGAAACCATTATTGTTTGTGCGAGCAGTGCCAAACTTTTTATAGTGTGCACCTTCGTCATTTCAGTGCCAAATTTTTTATAGTGTGCACCTTCGTCATGACACCAGAATCGACGTCGGACGGACCGGCACCCAAGCGGGCTAGACTCGATTTTAGTGGATACCTTGGTTTTATATTTTATTTTTACCTTGGTATTGAAATATTTTGTCTAAGAAATTAAGCCTTATCTGTTGTTCCTTTAACTGTTTGAAAATATAGATTGTCTTTTCGTTAGACAATATAATCTTATATAGTATGTTGCGGGATTCGATTGACCTCATCTTTAAGAATAGTTCCTTTGTCGTCTTGCACGTTGGATGATGTACAGTCAGGAGATGCGGTATCATTTTTCAATATTATCTTTGCTACGACCATATTTCATGGTATGCAGTGCTGGATACCGAAGTTTACAACTGGTCCGATGTCATCTCTATCTTTTTGATGATCATCTGAATCAATGGCAGCAATCGGTATGACTTCATGTTCGACATTGGTTCGTTTGTTTTTTTGAACACATTTGTCTTCTTCGACATCCGCTCCGGCATTGTCATAATCATGCTCATGATACTCACCTAAATCGTTATTAAATACGCTAGTATCGAAATCAGGATAGGATTCCTTTGCTGCAGTCGCATTTAATTGTTTACAGTCAGAATTATTGAGATATTCAAGATGTTCAATATCATTTGCGTGATCTTGATAATCATTTGATTCAATTGGAACAATCGGCACGACTTCATTTTCATCAATGCATTGTTTGTTTTCTTCGCCATCCACTGATACACAGTCTGGCTAACCGAGATCTAGTGAATCATTGTCATTATCTTGATCATGATTATCACCTGATCCCGATCCTTGATCATGATCCTGATCACGAAAGGATTTCTTTGTTGCAGTCAGAGCGACCATCATCGCTTTCGGTTAGGTACCACAGCGACGAAGAGAGTCTCAACTGTTACGACGAAAACCCGGACGATAGCAACGTCACGGAGATACTATCCGAGGTTAGTTGTTATTATTATATTATCGACTAGTATCGATACAATTCATTCACGGTTTCATTCCCTTCGACTGTATCTTTTAGCGCACAGTTGAGATTATCGAAATCTACAAGTGGTTCAATATCATCTGTACGATCCTGATGATCATCCAACTCATTTGCGGGATTCGATTGACCTTTACTTTAAGAATAGTTCCTTTGTCGTCTTGCACGTTGGATGATGTACAGTCAGGAGATGCGGTATCATTTTTCAATATTATCTATGCTACGACCATATTTCATGGTATGCAGTGCTGGATACCGAAGTTTACAACTGGTCCGATGTCATCTCTATCTTTTTGATGATCATCTGAATCAATGGCAGCAATCGGTATGACTTCATTTTCGACATTGCTTCGTTTGTCTTTTTGAACACATTTGTCTTCTTCGACATCCGCTCCGGCATTGTCATAATCATGCTCATGATACTCACCTAAATCATTATTAAATACGCTAGTATCGAAATCAGGATAGGATTCCTTTACTGCAGTCGCATTTGATTGTTTACAGTTAGAATTATTGAGATATTCAAGATGTTCAATATCATTTGCGTGATCTTGATAATCATTTGACTCAATTGCAACAATCGGCACGACTTCATTTTCATCAATGCATTGTTTGTTTTCTTCGCCATCCACTGATACACAGTCAGGCTAACCGAGACCTAGTGAATCATTGTCATTATCTTGATCATGATTATCACCTTATTTAGTATTAGGCACACGAGCATCGAGATCACGATAGGATTTCTTTGCTGCAGTCAGAGCGACCATCATCGCCTTCGGTTACGTACCACAGCGACGAAAAGAGTCTCAACTGTTACGACGAAAACCCGGACGATAGCAGCGTCACGGAGATATTATCCGAGGTTAGTTGTTATTATTATATTATCGACTAGTATCGATACAATTCATTCACGGTTTCATTCCCTTCGACTGTATCTTTTAGCGCACAGTTGAGATTATTGAAATCTACAAGTGGTTCAATATCATCTGTACGATCCTGATGATCATCCAACTCATTTGCGGGACTCGATTGACCTTTACTTTAAGAATAGTTCCTTTGTCGTCTTGCACGTTGGATGATGTACAGTCAGGAGATGCGGTATCATTTTTCAATATTATCTTTGCTACGACCATATTTCATGGTATGCAGTGCTGGATACCGAAGTTTACAACTGGTCCGATGTCATCTCTATCTTTTTGATGATCATCTGAATCAATGGCAGCAATCGGTATGACTTCATGTTCGACATTGGTTCGTTTGTCTTTTTGAACACATTTGTCTTCTTCGACATCCGCTCCGGCATTGTCATAATCATGCTCATGATACTCACCTAAATCGTTATTAAATACGCTAGTATCGAAATCAGGATAGGATTCCTTTGCTGCAGTCGCATTTGATTGTTTACAGTCAGAATTATTGAGATATTCAAGATGTTCAATATCATTTGCGTGAGCTTGATAATCATTTGACTCAATTGGAACAATCGGCACGACTTCATTTTCATCAATGCATTGTTTGTTTTCTTCGCCATCCACTGATACACAGTCTGGCTAACCGAGATCTAGTGAATCATTGTCATTATCTTGATCATGATTATCACCTGATCCCGATCCTTGATCATGATCCTGATCACGAAAGGATTTCTTTGTTGCAGTCAGAGCGACCATCATCGCCTTCGGTTACGTTCCACAGCGACGAAGAGAGTCTCAACTGTTACGACGAAAACCCGGACGATAGCAGCGTCACGGAGATATTATCCGAGGTTAGTTGTTATTATTATATTATCGACTAGTATCGATACAATTCATTCACGGTTTCATTCCCTTCGACTGTATCTTTTAGCGCACAGTTGAGATTATTGAAATCTACAAGTGGTTCAATATCATCTGTACGATCCTGATGATCATCCAACTCATTTGCGGGATTCGATTGACCTTTACTTTAAGAATAGTTCCTTTGTCGTCTTGCACGTTGGATGATGTACAGTCAGGAGATGCGGTATCATTTTTCAATATTATCTTTGCTACGACCATATTTCATGGTATGCAGTGCTGGATACCGAAGTTTACAACTGGTCCGATGTCATCTCTATCTTTTTGATGATCATCTGAATCAATGGCAGCAATCGGTATGACTTCATGTTCGACATTGGTTCGTTTGTCTTTTTGAACACATTTGTCTTCTTCGACATCCGCTCCGGCATTGTCATAATCATGCTCATGATACTCACCTAAATCGTTATTAAATACGCTAGTATCGAAATCAGGATAGGATTCCTTTGCTGCAGTCGCATTTGATTGTTTACAGTTAGAATTATTGAGATATTCAAGATGTTCAATATCATTTGCGTGAGCTTGATAATCATTTGACTCAATTGCAACAATCGGCACGACTTCATTTTCATCAATGCATTGTTTGTTTTCTTCGCCATCCACTGATACACAGTCAGGCTAACCGAGATCTAGTGAATCATTGTCATTATCTTGATCATGATTATCACCTGATTTAGTATTAGGCACACGAGCATCGAGATCACGATAGGATTTCTTTGCTGCAGTCAGAGCGACCATCATCGCCTTCGGTTACGTACCACAGCGACGAAGAGAGTCTCAACTGTTACGACGAAAACCCGGACGATAGCAACGTCACGGAGATACTATCCGAGGTTAGTTGTTATTATTATATTATCGACTAGTATCGATACAATTCATTCACGGTTTCATTCCCTTCGACTGTATCTTTTAGCGCACAGTTGAGATTATTGAAATCTACAAGTGGTTCAATATCATCTGTACGATCCTGATGATCATCCAACTCATTTGCGGGATTCGATTGACCTTTACTTTACGAATAGTTCCTTTGTCGTCTTGCACGTTGGATGATGTACAGTCAGGAGATGCGGTATCATTTTTCAATATTATCTTTGCTACGACCATATTTCATGGTATGCAGTGCTGGATACCGAAGTTTACAACGGGTCCGATGTCATCTCTATCTTTTTGATGATCATCTGAATCAATGGCAGCAATCGGTATGACTTCATGTTCGACATTGGTTCGTTTGTCTTTTTGAACACATTTGTCTTCTTCGACATCCGCTCCGGCATTGTCATAATCATGCTCATGATACTCACCTAAATCGTTATTAAATACGCTAGTATCGAAATCAGGATAGGATTCCTTTGTTGCAGTCGCATTTGATTGTTTACAGTTAGAATTATTGAGATATTCAAGATGTTCAATATCATTTGCGTGAGCTTGATAATCATTTGACTCAATTGCAACAATCGGCACGACTTCATTTTCATCAATGCATTGTTTGTTTTCTTCGCCATCCACTGATACACAGTCTGGCTAACCGAGATCTAGTGAATCATTGTCATTATCTTGATCATGATTATCACCTGATCCCGATCCTTGATCATGATCCTGATCACGAAAGGATTTCTTTGTTGCAGTCAGAGCGACCATCATCGCCTTCGGTTACGTACCACAGCGACGAAGAGAGTCTCAACTGTTACGACGAAAACCCGGACGATAGCAACGTCACGGAGATACTATCCGAGGTTAGTTGTTATTATTATATTATCGACTAGTATCGATACAATTCATTCACGGTTTCATTCCCTTCGACTGTATCTTTTAGCGCACAGTTGAGATTATTGAAATCTACAAGTGGTTCAATATCATCTGTACGATCCTGATGATCATCCAACTCATTTGCGGGATTCGATTGACCTTTACTTTAAGAATAGTTCCTTTGTCGTCTTGCACGTTGGATGATGTACAGTCAGGAGATGCGGTATCATTTTTCAATATTATCTTTGCTACGACCATATTTCATGGTATACAGTGCTGGATACCGAAGTTTACAACTGGTCCGATGTCATCTCTATCTTTTTGATGATCATCTGAATCAATGGCAGCAATCGGTATGACTTCATGTTCGACATTGCTTCGTTTGTCTTTTTGAACACATTTGTCTTCTTCGACATCCGCTCCGGCATTGTCATAATCATGCTCATGATACTCACCTAAATCGTTATTAAATACGCTAGTATCGAAATCAGGATAGGATTCCTTTGCTGCAGTCGCATTTGATTGTTTACAGTCAGAATTATTGAGATATTCAAGATGTTCAATATCATTTGCGTGAGCTTGATAATCATTTGACTCAATTGGAACAATCGGCACGACTTCATTTTCATCAATGCATTGTTTGTTTTCTTCGCCATCCACTGATACACAGTCTGGCTAACCGAGATCTAGTGAATCATTGTCATTATCTTGATCATGATTATCACCTGATCCCGATCCTTGATCATGATCCTGATCACGAAAGGATTTCTTTGTTGCAGTCAGAGCGACCATCATCGCCTTCGGTTACGTACCACAGCGACGAAGAGAGTCTCAACTGTTACGACGAAAACCCGGACGATAGCAACGTCACGGAGATACTATCCGAGGTTAGCTGTTATTATTTTATTATCGACTAGTATCAATACAATTCATTCACGGTTTTATTCCCTTCGACTGTATCTTTTAGCGCACAGTTGAGATTATTGAAATCTACAAGTGGTTCAATATCATCTGTACGATCCTGATGATCATCCAACTCATTTGCGGGATTCGATTGACCTTTACTTTAAGAATAGTTCCTTTGTCGTCTTGCACGTTGGATGATGTACAGTCAGGAGATGCGGTATCATTTTTCAATATTATCTTTGCTACGACCATATTTCATGGTATACAGTGCTGGATACCGAAGTTTACAACTGGTCCGATGTCATCTCTATCTTTTTGATGATCATCTGAATCAATGGCAGCAATCGGTATGACTTCATGTTCGACATTGCTTCGTTTGTCTTTTTGAACACATTTGTCTTCTTCGACATCCGCTCCGGCATTGTCATAATCATGCTCATGATACTCACCTAAATCGTTATTAAATACGCTAGTATCGAAATCAGGATAGGATTCCTTTGTTGCAGTCGCATTTGATTGTTTACAGTCAGAATTATTGAGATATTCAAGATGTTCAATATCATTTGCGTGAGCTTGATAATCATTTGACTCAATTGGAACAATCGGCACGACTTCATTTTCATCAATGCATTGTTTGTTTTCTTCGCCATCCACTGATACACAGTCAGGCTAACCGAGATCTAGTGAATCATTGTCATTATCTTGATCATGATTATCACCTGATCCCGATCCTTGATCATGATCCTGATCACGAAAGGATTTCTTTGTTGCAGTCAGAGCGACCATCATCGCCTTCGGTTACGTACCACAGCGACGAAGAGAGTCTCAACTGTTACGACGAAAACCCGGACGATAGCAACGTCACGGAGATACTATCCGAGGTTGGCTGTTATTATTTTATTATCGACTAGTATCAATACAATTCATTCACGGTTTTATTCCCTTCGACTGTATCTTTTAGCGCACAGTTGAGATTATTGAAATCTACAAGTGATTCAATATCATCTGTACGATCCTGATGATCATCCAACTCATTTGCGGGATTCGATTGACCTTTACTTTACGAATAGTTCCTTTGTCGTCTTGCACGTTGGATGATGTACAGTCAGGAGATGCGGTATCATTTTTCAATATTATCTTTGCTACGACCATATTTCATGGTATATAGTGCTGGATACCGAAGTTTACAACTGGTCCGATGCCATCTCTATCTTTTTGATGATCATCTGAATCAATGGCAGCAATCGGTATGACTTCATGTTCGACATTGGTTCGTTTGTCTTTTTGAACACATTTGTCTTCTTCGACATCCGCTCCGGCATTGTCATAATCATGCTCATGATACTCACCTAAATCGTTATTAAATACGCTAGTATCGAAATCAGGATAGGATTCCTTTGCTGCAGTCGCATTTGATTGTTTACAGTTAGAATTATTGAGATATTCAAGATGTTCAATATCATTTGCGTGATCTTGATAATCATTTGACTCAATTGCAACAATCGGCACGACTTCATTTTCATCAATGCATTGTTTGTTTTCTTCGCCATCCACTGATACACAGTCAGGCTAACCGAGACCTAGTGAATCATTGTCATTATCTTGATCATGATTATCACCTTATTTAGTATTAGGCACACGAGCATCGAGATCACGATAGGATTTCTTTGCTGCAGTCAGAGCGACCATCATCGCCTTCGGTTACGTACCACAGCGACGAAGAGAGTCTCAACTGTTACGACGAAAACCCGGACGATAGCAGCGTCACGGAGATATTATCCGAGGTTAGTTGTTATTATTATATTATCGACTAGTATCGATACAATTCATTCACGGTTTCATTCCCTTCGACTGTATCTTTTAGCGCACAGTTGAGATTATTGAAATCTACAAGTGGTTCAATATCATCTGTACGGTCCTGATGATCATTCAACTCATTTGCGGGACTCGATTGACCTTTACTTTAAGAATAGTTCCTTTGTCGTCTTGCACGTTGGATGATGTACAGTCAGGAGATGCGGTATCATTTTTCAATATTATCTTTGCTACGACCATATTTCATGGTATACAGTGCTGGATACCGAAGTTTACAACTGGTCCGATGTCATCTCTATCTTTTTGATGATCATCTGAATCAATGGCAGCAATCGGTATGACTTCATGTTCGACATTGCTTCGTTTGTCTTTTTGAACACATTTGTCTTCTTCGACATCCGCTCCGGCATTGTCATAATCATGCTCATGATACTCACCTAAATCGTTATTAAATACGCTAGTATCGAAATCAGGATAGGATTCCTTTGCTGCAGTCGCATTTGATTGTTTACAGTCAGAATTATTGAGATATTCAAGATGTTCAATATCATTTGCGTGAGCTTGATAATCATTTGACTCAATTGGAACAATCGGCACGACTTCATTTTCATCAATGCATTGTTTGTTTTCTTCGCCATCCGCTGATACACAGTCTGGCTAACCGAGATCTAGTGAATCATTGTCATTATCTTGATCATGATTATCACCTGATCCCGATCCTTGATCATGATCCTGATCACGAAAGGATTTCTTTGTTGCAGTCAGAGCGACCATCATCGCCTTCGGTTACGTACCACAGCGACGAAGAGAGTCTCAACTGTTACGACGAAAACCCGGACGATAGCAACGTCACGGAGATACTATCCGAGGTTAGTTGTTATTATTATATTATCGACTAGTATCGATACAATTCATTCACGGTTTCATTCCCTTCGGCTGTATCTTTTAGCGCACAGTTGAGATTATCGAAATCTACAAGTGGTTCAATATCATCTGTACGGTCCTGATGATCATTCAACTCATTTGCGGGACTCGATTGACCTTTACTTTAAGAATAGTTCCTTTGTCGTCTTGCACGTTGGATGATGTACAGTCAGGAGATGCGGTATCATTTTTCAATATTATCTTTGCTACGACCATATTTCATGGTATGCAGTGCTGGATACCGAAGTTTACAACTGGTCCGATGTCATCTCTATCTTTTTGATGATCATCTGAATCAATGGCAGCAATCGGTATGACTTCATGTTCGACATTGGTTCGTTTGTCTTTTTGAACACATTTGTCTTCTTCGACATCCGCTCCGGCATTGTCATAATCATGCTCATGATACTCACCTAAATCGTTATTAAATACGCTAGTATCGAAATCAGGATAGGATTCCTTTGTTGCAGTCGCATTTGATTGTTTACAGTTAGAATTATTGAGATATTCAAGATGTTCAATATCATTTGCGTGAGCTTGATAATCATTTGACTCAATTGGAACAATCGGCACGACTTCATTTTCATCAATGCATTGTTTGTTTTCTTCGCCATCCACTGATACACAGTCTGGCTAACCGAGATCTAGTGAATCATTGTCATTATCTTGATCATGATTATCACCTGATCCCGATCCTTGATCATGATCCTGATCACGAAAGGATTTCTTTGTTGCAGTCAGAGCGACCATCATCGCCTTCGGTTACGTACCACAGCGACGAAGAGAGTCTCAACTGTTACGACGAAAACCCGGACGATAGCAACGTCACGGAGATACTATCCGAGGTTAGTTGTTATTATTATATTATCGACTAGTATCGATACAATTCATTCACGGTTTCATTCCCTTCGACTGTATCTTTTAGCGCACAGTTGAGATTATTGAAATCTACAAGTGGTTCAATATCATCTGTACGATCCTGATGATCATCCAACTCATTTGCGGGATTCGATTGACCTTTACTTTAAGAATAGTTCCTTTGTCGTCTTGCACGTTGGATGATGTACAGTCAGGAGATGCGGTATCATTTTTCAATATTATCTTTGCTACGACCATATTTCATGGTATACAGTGCTGGATACCGAAGTTTACAACTGGTCCGATGTCATCTCTATCTTTTTGATGATCATCTGAATCAATGGCAGCAATCGGTATGACTTCATGTTCGACATTGCTTCGTTTGTCTTTTTGAACACATTTGTCTTCTTCGACATCCGCTCCGGCATTGTCATAATCATGCTCATGATACTCACCTAAATCGTTATTAAATACGCTAGTATCGAAATCAGGATAGGATTCCTTTGCTGCAGTCGCATTTGATTGTTTACAGTTAGAATTATTGAGATATTCAAGATGTTCAATATCATTTGCGTGATCTTGATAATCATTTGACTCAATTGCAACAATCGGCACGACTTCATTTTCATCAATGCATTGTTTGTTTTCTTCGCCATCCACTGATACACAGTCAGGCTAACCGAGATCTAGTGAATCATTGTCATTATCTTGATCATGATTATCACCTGATTTAGTATTAGGCACACGAGCATCGAGATCACGATAGGATTTCTTTGCTGCAGTCAGAGCGACCATCATCGCCTTCGGTTACGTTCCACAGCGACGAAGAGAGTCTCAACTGTTACGACGAAAACCCGGACGATAGCAACGTCACGGAGATACTATCCGAGGTTAGCCGTTATTATTTTATTATCGACTAGTATCGATACAATTCATTCACGGTTTCATTCCCTTCGACTGTATCTTTTAGCGCACAGTTGAGATTATTGAAATCTACAAGTGGTTCAATATCATCTGTACGGTCCTGATGATCATTCAACTCATTTGCGGGACTCGATTGACCTTTACTTTAAGAATAGTTCCTTTGTCGTCTTGCACGTTGGATGATGTACAGTCAGGAGATGCGGTATCATTTTTCAATATTATCTTTGCTACGACCATATTTCATGGTATACAGTGCTGGATACCGAAGTTTACAACTGGTCCGATGTCATCTCTATCTTTTTGATGATCATCTGAATCAATGGCAGCAATCGGTATGACTTCATTTTCGACATTGGTTCGTTTGTCTTTTTGAACACATTTGTCTTCTTCGACATCCGCTCCGGCATTGTCATAATCATGCTCATGATACTCACCTAAATCGTTATTAAATACGCTAGTATCGAAATCAGGATAGGATTCCTTTGTTGCAGTCGCATTTGATTGTTTACAGTTAGAATTATTGAGATATTCAAGATGTTCAATATCATTTGCGTGAGCTTGATAATCATTTGACTCAATTGGAACAATCGGCACGACTTCATTTTCATCAATGCATTGTTTGTTTTCTTCGCCATCCACTGATACACAGTCTGGCTAACCGAGATCTAGTGAATCATTGTCATTATCTTGATCATGATTATCACCTGATCCCGATCCTTAATCATGATCCTGATCACGAAAGGATTTCTTTGTTGCAGTCAGAGCGACCATCATCGCCTTCGGTTACGTACCACAGCGACGAAGAGAGTCTCAACTGTTACGACGAAAACCCGGACGATAGCAACGTCATGGAGATACTATCCGAGGTTAGTTGTTATTATTATATTATCGACTAGTATCGATACAATTCATTCACGGTTTCATTCCCTTCGACTGTATCTTTTAGCGCACAGTTGAGATTATTGAAATCTACAAGTGGTTCAATATCATCTGTACGGTCCTGATGATCATCCAACTCATTTGCGGGACTCGATTGACCTTTACTTTAAGAATAGTTCCTTTGTCGTCTTGCACGTTGGATGATGTACAGTCAGGAGATGCGGTATCATTTTTCAATATTATCTTTGCTACGACCATATTTCATGGTATGCAGTGCTGGATACCGAAGTTTACAACTGGTCCGATGTCATCTCTATCTTTTTGATGATCATCTGAATCAATGGCAGCAATCGGTATGACTTCATGTTCGACATTGGTTCGTTTTTCTTTTTGAACACATTTGTCTTCTTCGACATCCGCTCCGGCATTGTCATAATCATGCTCATGATACTCACCTAAATCGTTATTAAATACGCTAGTATCGAAATCAGGATAGGATTCCTTTGCTGCAGTCGCATTTGATTGTTTACAGTTAGAATTATTGAGATATTCAAGATGTTCAATATCATTTGCGTGATCTTGATAATCATTTGACTCAATTGCAACAATCGGCACGACTTCATTTTCATCAATGCATTGTTTGTTTTCTTCGCCATCCACTGATACACAGTCAGGCTAACCGAGATCTAGTGAATCATTGTCATTATCTTGATCATGATTATCACCTGATTTAGTATTAGGCACACGAGCATCGAGATCACGATAGGATTTCTTTGCTGCAGTCAGAGCGACCATCATCGCCTTCGGTTACGTTCCACAGCGACGAAGAGAGTTTCAACTGTTACGACGAAAACCCGGACGATAGCAACGTCACGGAGATACTATCCGAGGTTAGCCGTTATTATTTTATTATCGACTAGTATCGATACAATTCATTCACGGTTTCATTCCCTTCGACTGTATCTTTTAGCGCACAGTTGAGATTATTGAAATCTACAAGTGGTTCAATATCATCTGTACGGTCCTGATGATCATTCAACTCATTTGCGGGACTCGATTGACCTTTACTTTAAGAAGAATTCCTTTGTCGTCTTGCACGTTGGATGATGTACAGTCAGGAGATGCGGTATCATTTTTCAATATTATCTTTGCTACGACCATATTTCATGGTATGCAGTGCTGGATACCGAAGTTTACAACTGGTCCGATGTCATCTCTATCTTTTTGATGATCATCTGAATCAATGGCAGCAATCGGTATGACTTCATGTTCGACATTGCTTCGTTTGTCTTTTTGAACACATTTGTCTTCTTCGACATCCGCTCCGGCATTGTCATAATCATGCTCATGATACTCACCTAAATCGTTATTAAATACGCTAGTATCGAAATCAGGATAGGATTCCTTTGCTGCAGTCGCATTTGATTGTTTACAGTCAGAATTATTGAGATATTCAAGATGTTCAATATCATTTGCGTGAGCTTGATAATCATTTGACTCAATTGGAACAATCGGCACGACTTCATTTTCATCAATGCATTGTTTGTTTTCTTCGCCATCCACTGATACACAGTCTGGCTAACCGAGATCTAGTGAATCATTGTCATTATCTTGATCATGATTATCACCTGATCCCGATCCTTGATCATGATCCTGATCACGAAAGGATTTCTTTGTTGCAGTCAGAGCGACCATCATCGCCTTCGGTTACGTACCACTGCGACGAAGAGAGTCTCAACTGTTACGACGAAAACCCGGACGATAGCAACGTCACGGAGATACTATCCGAGGTTAGCTGTTATTATTTTATTATCGACTAGTATCAATACAATTCATTCACGGTTTTATTCCCTTCGACTGTATCTTTTAGCGCACAGTTGAGATTATTGAAATCTACAAGTGGTTCAATATCATCTGTACGATCCTGATGATCATCCAACTCATTTGCGGGATTCGATTGACCTTTACTTTAAGAATAGTTCCTTTGTCGTCTTGCACGTTGGATGATGTACAGTCAGGAGATGCGGTATCATTTTTCAATATTATCTTTGCTACGACCATATTTCATGGTATACAGTGCTGGATACCGAAGTTTACAACTGGTCCGATGTCATCTCTATCTTTTTGATGATCATCTGAATCAATGGCAGCAATCGGTATGACTTCATGTTCGACATTGCTTCGTTTGTCTTTTTGAACACATTTGTCTTCTTCGACATCCGCTCCGGCATTGTCATAATCATGCTCATGATACTCACCTAAATCGTTATTAAATACGCTAGTATCGAAATCAGGATAGGATTCCTTTGCTGCAGTCGCATTTGATTGTTTACAGTTAGAATTATTGAGATATTCAAGATGTTCAATATCATTTGCGTGATCTTGATAATCATTTGACTCAATTGCAACAATCGGCACGACTTCATTTTCATCAATGCATTGTTTGTTTTCTTCGCCATCCACTGATACACAGTCTGGCTAACCGAGATCTAGTGAATCATTGTCATTATCTTGATCATGATTATCACCTGATCCCGATCCTTGATCATGATCCTGATCACGAAAGGATTTCTTTGTTGCAGTCAGAGCGACCATCATCGCCTTCGGTTACGTACCACAGCGACGAAGAGAGTCTCAACTGTTACGACGAAAACCCGGACGATAGCAGCGTCACGGAGATATTATCCGAGGTTAGTTGTTATTATTATATTATCGACTAGTATCGATACAATTCATTCACGGTTTCATTCCCTTCGACTGTATCTTTTAGCGCACAGTTGAGATTATTGAAATCTACAAATGGTTCAATATCATCTGTACGGTCCTGATGATCATTCAACTCATTTGCGGGACTCGATTGACCTTTACTTTAAGAATAGTTCCTTTGTCGTCTTGCACGTTGGATGATGTACAGTCAGGAGATGCGGTATCATTTTTCAATATTATCTTTGCTACGACCATATTTCATGGTATACAGTGCTGGATACCGAAGTTTACAACTGGTCCGATGTCATCTCTATCTTTTTGATGATCATCTGAATCAATGGCAGCAATCGGTATGACTTCATGTTCGACATTGCTTCGTTTGTCTTTTTGAACACATTTGTCTTCTTCGACATCCGCTCCGGCATTGTCATAATCATGCTCATGATACTCACCTAAATCGTTATTAAATACGCTAGTATCGAAATCAGGATAGGATTCCTTTGCTGCAGTCGCATTTGATTGTTTACAGTTAGAATTATTGAGATATTCAAGATGTTCAATATCATTTGCGTGAGCTTGATAATCATTTGACTCAATTGGAACAATCGGCACGACTTCATTTTCATCAATGCATTGTTTGTTTTCTTCGCCATCCACTGATACACAGTCTGGCTAACCGAGATCTAGTGAATCATTGTCATTATCTTGATCATGATTATCACCTGATCCCGATCCTTAATCATGATCCTGATCACGAAAGGATTTCTTTGTTGCAGTCAGAGCGACCATCATCGCCTTCGGTTACGTACCACAGCGACGAAGAGAGTCTCAACTGTTACGACGAAAACCCGGACGATAGCAACGTCACGGAGATACTATCCGAGGTTAGTTGTTATTATTATATTATCGACTAGTATCGATACAATTCATTCACGGTTTCATTCCCTTCGACTGTATCTTTTAGCGCACAGTTGAGATTATCGAAATCTACAAGTGGTTCAATATCATCTGTACGGTCCTGATGATCATCCAACTCATTTGCGGGATTCGATTGACCTTTACTTTAAGAATAGTTCCTTTGTCGTCTTGCACGTTGGATGATGTACAGTCAGGAGATGCGGTATCATTTTTCAATATTATCTTTGCTACGACCATATTTCATGGTATGCAGTGCTGGATACCGAAGTTTACAACTGGTCCGATGTCATCTCTATCTTTTTGATGATCATCTGAATCAATGGCAGCAATCGGTATGACTTCATGTTCGACATTGGTTCGTTTGTCTTTTTGAACACATTTGTCTTCTTCGACATCCGCTCCGGCATTGTCATAATCATGCTCATGATACTCACCTAAATCGTTATTAAATACGCTAGTATCGAAATCAGGATAGGATTCCTTTGCTGCAGTCGCATTTGATTGTTTACAGTTAGAATTATTGAGATATTCAAGATGTTCAATATCATTTGCGTGATCTTGATAATCATTTGACTCAATTGCAACAATCGGCACGACTTCATTTTCATCAATGCATTGTTTGTTTTCTTCGCCATCCACTGATACACAGTCTGGCTAACCGAGATCTAGTGAATCATTGTCATTATCTTGATCATGATTATCACCTGATTTAGTATTAGGCACACGAGCATCGAGATCACGATAGGATTTCTTTGCTGCAGTCAGAGCGACCATCATCGCCTTCGGTTACGTTCCACAGCGACGAAGAGAGTCTCAACTGTTACGACGAAAACCCGGACGATAGCAACGTCACGGAGATACTATCCGAGGTTAGCCGTTATTATTTTATTATCGACTAGTATCGATACAATTCATTCACGGTTTCATTCCCTTCGACTGTATCTTTTAGCGCACAGTTGAGATTATCGAAATCTACAAGTGGTTCAATATCATCTGTACGATCCTGATGATCATCCAACTCATTTGCGGGATTCGATTGACCTTTACTTTAAGAATAGTTCCTTTGTCGTCTTGCACGTTGGATGATGTACAGTCAGGAGATGCGGTATCATTTTTCAATATTATCTTTGCTACGACCATATTTCATGGTATGCAGTGCTGGATACCGAAGTTTACAACTGGTCCGATGTCATCTCTATCTTTTTGATGATCATCTGAATCAATGGCAGCAATCGGTATGACTTCATGTTCGACATTGCTTCGTTTGTCTTTTTGAACACATTTGTCTTCTTCGACATCCGCTCCGGCATTGTCATAATCATGCTCATGATACTCACCTAAATCATTATTAAATACGCTAGTATCGAAATCAGGATAGGATTCCTTTGCTGCAGTCGCATTTGATTGTTTACAGTTAGAATTATTGAGATATTCAAGATGTTCAATATCATTTGCGTGATCTTGATAATCATTTGACTCAATTGCAACAATCGGCACGACTTCATTTTCATCAATGCATTGTTTGTTTTCTTCGCCATCCACTGATACACAGTCAGGCTAACCGAGATCTAGTGAATCATTGTCATTATCTTGATCATGATTATCACCTGATTTAGTATTAGGCACACGAGCATCGAGATCATGATAGGATTTCTTTGCTGCAGTCAGAGCGACCATCATCGCCTTCGGTTACGTACCACAGCGACGAAGAGAGTCTCAACTGTTACGACGAAAACCCGGACGATAGCAGCGTCACGGAGATATTATCCGAGGTTAGTTGTTATTATTATATTATCGACTAGTATCGATACAATTCATTCACGGTTTCATTCCCTTCGACTGTATCTTTTAGCGCACAGTTGAGATTATTGAAATCTACAAGTGGTTCAATATCATCTGTACGATCCTGATGATCATCCAACTCATTTGCGGGATTCGATTGACCTTTACTTTAAGAATAGTTCCTTTGTCGTCTTGCACGTTGGATGATGTACAGTCAGGAGATGCGGTATCATTTTTCAATATTATCTTTGCTACGACCATATTTCATGGTATGCAGTGCTGGATACTGAAGTTTACAACTGGTCCGATGTCATCTCTATCTTTTTGATGATCATCTGAATCAATGGCAGCAATCGGTATGACTTCATTTTCGACATTGCTTCGTTTGTCTTTTTGAACACATTTGTCTTCTTCGACATCCGCTCCGGCATTGTCATAATCATGCTCATGATACTCACCTAAATCGTTATTAAATACGCTAGTATCGAAATCAGGATAGGATTCCTTTGCTGCAGTCGCATTTGATTGTTTACAGTCAGAATTATTGAGATATTCAAGATGTTCAATATCATTTGCGTGAGCTTGATAATCATTTGACTCAATTGGAACAATCGGCACGACTTCATTTTCATCAATGCATTGTTTGTTTTCTTCGCCATCCGCTGATACACAGTCTGGCTAACCGAGATCTAGTGAATCATTGTCATTATCTTGATCATGATTATCACCTGATCCCGATCCTTGATCATGATCCTGATCACGAAAGGATTTCTTTGTTGCAGTCAGAGCGACCATCATCGCCTTCGGTTACGTACCACAGCGACGAAGAGAGTCTCAACTGTTACGACGAAAACCCGGACGATAGCAACGTCACGGAGATACTATCCGAGGTTAGTTGTTATTATTATATTATCGACTAGTATCGATACAATTCATTCACGGTTTCATTCCCTTCGGCTGTATCTTTTAGCGCACAGTTGAGATTATCGAAATCTACAAGTGGTTCAATATCATCTGTACGGTCCTGATGATCATTCAACTCATTTGCGGGACTCGATTGACCTTTACTTTAAGAATAGTTCCTTTGTCGTCTTGCACGTTGGATGATGTACAGTCAGGAGATGCGGTATCATTTTTCAATATTATCTTTGCTACGACCATATTTCATGGTATGCAGTGCTGGATACCGAAGTTTACAACTGGTCCGATGTCATCTCTATCTTTTTGATGATCATCTGAATCAATGGCAGCAATCGGTATGACTTCATGTTCGACATTGGTTCGTTTGTCTTTTTGAACACATTTGTCTTCTTCGACATCCGCTCCGGCATTGTCATAATCATGCTCATGATACTCACCTAAATCGTTATTAAATACGCTAGTATCGAAATCAGGATAGGATTCCTTTGCTGCAGTCGCATTTGATTGTTTACAGTTAGAATTATTGAGATATTCAAGATGTTCAATATCATTTGCGTGATCTTGATAATCATTTGACTCAATTGCAACAATCGGCACGACTTCATTTTCATCAATGCATTGTTTGTTTTCTTCGCCATCCACTGATACACAGTCAGGCTAACCGAGATCTAGTGAATCATTGTCATTATCTTGATCATGATTATCACCTGATTTAGTATTAGGCACACGAGCATCGAGATCACGATAGGATTTCTTTGCTGCAGTCAGAGCGACCATCATCGCCTTCGGTTACGTACCACAGCGACGAAGAGAGTCTCAACTGTTACGACGAAAACCCGGACGATAGCAACGTCACGGAGATACTATCCGAGGTTAGTTGTTATTATTATATTATCGACTAGTATCGATACAATTCATTCACGGTTTCATTCCCTTCGACTGTATCTTTTAGCGCACAGTTAAGATTATCGAAATCTACAAGTGGTTCAATATCATCTGTACGATCCTGATGATCATCCAACTCATTTGCGGGATTCGATTGACCTTTACTTTAAGAATAGTTCCTTTGTCGTCTTGCACGTTGGATGATGTACAGTCAGGAGATGCGGTATCATTTTTCAATATTATCTTTGCTACGATCATATTTCATGGTATGCAGTGCTGGATACCGAAGTTTACAACTGGTCCGATGTCATCTCTATCTTTTTGATGATCATCTGAATCAATGGCAGCAATCGGTATGACTTCATTTTCGACATTGCTTCGTTTGTCTTTTTGAACACATTTGTCTTCTTCGACATCCGCTCCGGCATTGTCATAATCATGCTCATGATACTCACCTAAATCGTTATTAAATACGCTAGTATCGAAATCAGGATAGGATTCCTTTGCTGCAGTCGCATTTGATTGTTTACAGTCAGAATTATTGAGATATTCAAGATGTTCAATATCATTTGCGTGAGCTTGATAATCATTTGACTCAATTGGAACAATCGGCACGACTTCATTTTCATCAATGCATTGTTTGTTTTCTTCGCCATCCGCTGATACACAGTCTGGCTAACCGAGATCTAGTGAATCATTGTCATTATCTTGATCATGATTATCACCTGATCCCGATCCTTGATCATGATCCTGATCACGAAAGGATTTCTTTGTTGCAGTCAGAGCGACCATCATCGCCTTCGGTTACGTACCACAGCGACGAAGAGAGTCTCAACTGTTACGACGAAAACCTGGACGATAGCAACGTCACGGAGATACTATCCGAGGTTAGCCGTTATTATTTTATTATCGACTAGTATCGATACAATTCATTCACGGTTTCATTCCCTTCGACTGTATCTTTTAGCGCACAGTTGAGATTATCGAAATCTACAAGTGGTTCAATATCATCTGTACGATCCTGATGATCATCCAACTCATTTGCGGGATTCGATTGACCTTTACTTTAAGAATAGTTCCTTTGTCGTCTTGCACGTTGGATGATGTACAGTCAGGAGATGCGGTATCATTTTTCAATATTATCTTTGCTACGACCATATTTCATGGTATGCAGTGCTGGATACCGAAGTTTACAACTGGTCCGATGTCATCTCTATCTTTTTGATGATCATCTGAATCAATGGCAGCAATCGGTATGACTTCATGTTCGACATTGGTTCGTTTGTCTTTTTGAACACATTTGTCTTCTTCGACATCCGCTCCGGCATTGTCATAATCATGCTCATGATACTCACCTAAATCGTTATTAAATACGCTAGTATCGAAATCAGGATAGGATTCCTTTGCTGCAGTCGCATTTGATTGTTTACAGTTAGAATTATTGAGATATTCAAGATGTTCAATATCATTTGCGTGATCTTGATAATCATTTGACTCAATTGCAACAATCGGCACGACTTCATTTTCATCAATGCATTGTTTGTTTTCTTCGCCATCCACTGATACACAGTCAGGCTAACCGAGATCTAGTGAATCATTGTCATTATCTTGATCATGATTATCACCTGATTTAGTATTAGGCACACGAGCATCGAGATCACGATAGGATTTCTTTGCTGCAGTCAGAGCGACCATCATCGCCTTCGGTTACGTACCACAGCGACGAAGAGAGTCTCAACTGTTACGACGAAAACCCGGACGATAGCAACGTCACGGAGATACTATCCGAGGTTAGTTGTTATTATTATATTATCGACTAGTATCGATACAATTCATTCACGGTTTCATTCCCTTCGACTGTATCTTTTAGCGCACAGTTAAGATTATCGAAATCTACAAGTGGTTCAATATCATCTGTACGATCCTGATGATCATCCAACTCATTTGCGGGATTCGATTGACCTTTACTTTAAGAATAGTTCCTTTGTCGTCTTGCACGTTGGATGATGTACAGTCAGGAGATGCGGTATCATTTTTCAATATTATCTTTGCTACGACCATATTTCATGGTATGCAGTGCTGGATACCGAAGTTTACAACTGGTCCGATGTCATCTCTATCTTTTTGATGATCATCTGAATCAATGGCAGCAATCGGTATGACTTCATTTTCGACATTGCTTCGTTTGTCTTTTTGAACACATTTGTCTTCTTCGACATCCGCTCCGGCATTGTCATAATCATGCTCATGATACTCACCTAAATCGTTATTAAATACGCTAGTATCGAAATCAGGATAGGATTCCTTTGCTGCAGTCGCATTTGATTGTTTACAGTCAGAATTATTGAGATATTCAAGATGTTCAATATCATTTGCGTGAGCTTGATAATCATTTGACTCAATTGGAACAATCGGCACGACTTCATTTTCATCAATGCATTGTTTGTTTTCTTCGCCATCCGCTGATACACAGTCAGGCTAACCGAGATCTAGTGAATCATTGTCATTATCTTGATCATGATTATCACCTGATCCCGATCCTTGATCATGATCCTGATCACGAAAGGATTTCTTTGTTGCAGTCAGAGCGACCATCATCGCCTTCGGTTACGTACCACAGCGACGAAGAGAGTCTCAACTGTTACGACGAAAACCCGGACGATAGCAACGTCACGGAGATACTATCCGAGGTTAGTTGTTATTATTATATTATCGACTAGTATCGATACAATTCATTCACGGTTTCATTCCCTTCGGCTGTATCTTTTAGCGCACAGTTGAGATTATCGAAATCTACAAGTGGTTCAATATCATCTGTACGGTCCTGATGATCATTCAACTCATTTGCGGGACTCGATTGACCTTTACTTTAAGAATAGTTCCTTTGTCGTCTTGCACGTTGGATGATGTACAGTCAGGAGATGCGGTATCATTTTTCAATATTATCTTTGCTACGACCATATTTCATGGTATGCAGTGCTGGATACCGAAGTTTACAACTGGTCCGATGTCATCTCTATCTTTTTGATGATCATCTGAATCAATGGCAGCAATCGGTATGACTTCATGTTCGACATTGGTTCGTTTGTCTTTTTGAACACATTTGTCTTCTTCGACATCCGCTCCGGCATTGTCATAATCATGCTCATGATACTCACCTAAATCGTTATTAAATACGCTAGTATCGAAATCAGGATAGGATTCCTTTGCTGCAGTCGCATTTGATTGTTTACAGTTAGAATTATTGAGATATTCAAGATGTTCAATATCATTTGCGTGATCTTGATAATCATTTGACTCAATTGCAACAATCGGCACGACTTCATTTTCATCAATGCATTGTTTGTTTTCTTCGCCATCCGCTGATACACAGTCTGGCTAACCGAGATCTAGTGAATCATTGTCATTATCTTGATCATGATTATCACCTGATTTAGTATTAGGCACACGAGCATCGAGATCACGATAGGATTTCTTTGCTGCAGTCAGAGCGACCATCATCGCCTTCGGTTACGTACCACAGCGACGAAGAGAGTCTCAACTGTTACGACGAAAACCCGGACGATAGCAACGTCACGGAGATACTATCCGAGGTTAGTTGTTATTATTATATTATCGACTAGTATCGATACAATTCATTCACGGTTTCATTCCCTTCGACTGTATCTTTTAGCGCACAGTTGAGATTATCGAAATCTACAAGTGGTTCAATATCATCTGTACGGTCCTGATGATCATTCAACTCATTTGCGGGACTCGATTGACCTTTACTTTAAGAATAGTTCCTTTGTCGTCTTGCACGTTGGATGATGTACAGTCAGGGGATGCGGTATCATTTTTCAATATTATCTTTGCTACGACCATATTTCATGGTATGCAGTGCTGGATACCGAAGTTTACAACTGGTCCGATGTCATCTCTATCTTTTTGATGATCATCTGAATCAATGGCAGCAATCGGTATGACTTCATGTTCGACATTGGTTCGTTTGTCTTTTTGAACACATTTGTCTTCTTCGACATCCGCTCCGGCATTGTCATAATCATGCTCATGATACTCACCTAAATCGTTATTAAATACGCTAGTATCGAAATCAGGATAGGATTCCTTTGCTGCAGTCGCATTTGATTGTTTACAGTTAGAATTATTGAGATATTCAAGATGTTCAATATCATTTGCGTGATCTTGATAATCATTTGACTCAATTGCAACAATCGGCACGACTTCATTTTCATCAATGCATTGTTTGTTTTCTTCGCCATCCACTGATACACAGTCAGGCTAACCGAGATCTAGTGAATCATTGTCATTATCTTGATCATGATTATCACCTGATTTAGTATTAGGCACACGAGCATCGAGATCACGATAGGATTTCTTTGCTGCAGTCAGAGCGACCATCATCGCCTTCGGTTACGTACCACAGCGACGAAGAGAGTCTCAACTGTTACGACGAAAATCCGGACGATAGCAACGTCACGGAGATACTATCCGAGGTTAGTTGTTATTATTATATTATCGACTAGTATCGATACAATTCATTCACGGTTTCATTCCCTTCGACTGTATCTTTTAGCGCACAGTTAAGATTATCGAAATCTACAAGTGGTTCAATATCATCTGTACGATCCTGATGATCATCCAACTCATTTGCGGGATTCGATTGACCTTTACTTTAAGAATAGTTCCTTTGTGGTCTTGCACGTTGGATGATGTACAGTCAGGAGATGCGGTATCATTTTTCAATATTATCTTTGCTACGACCATATTTCATGGTATGCAGTGCTGGATACCGAAGTTTACAACTGGTCCGATGTCATCTCTATCTTTTTGATGATCATCTGAATCAATGGCAGCAATCGGTATGACTTCATGTTCGACATTGCTTCGTTTGTCTTTTTGAACACATTTGTCTTCTTCGACATCCGCTCCGGCATTGTCATAATCATGCTCATGATACTCACCTAAATCGTTATTAAATACGCTAGTATCGAAATCAGGATAGGATTCCTTTGCTGCAGTCGCATTTGATTGTTTACAGTCAGAATTATTGAGATATTCAAGATGTTCAATATCATTTGCGTGAGCTTGATAATCATTTGACTCAATTGGAACAATCGGCACGACTTCATTTTCATCAATGCATTGTTTGTTTTCTTCGCCATCCGCTGATACACAGTCTGGCTAACCGAGATCTAGTGAATCATTGTCATTATCTTGATCATGATTATCACCTGATCCCGATCCTTGATCATGATCCTGATCACGAAAGGATTTCTTTGTTGCAGTCAGAGCGACCATCATCGCCTTCGGTTACGTACCACAGCGACGAAGAGAGTCTCAACTATTACGACGAAAACCCGGACGATAGCAACGTCACGGAGATACTATCCGAGGTTAGTTGTTATTATTATATTATCGACTAGTATCGATACAATTCATTCACGGTTTCATTCCCTTCGACTGTATCTTTTAGCGCACAGTTGAGATTATCGAAATCTACAAGTGGTTCAATATCATCTGTACGGTCCTGATGATCATTCAACTCATTTGCGGGACTCGATTGACCTTTACTTTAAGAATAGTTCCTTTGTCGTCTTGCACGTTGGATGATGTACAGTCAGGAGATGCGGTATCATTTTTCAATATTATCTTTGCTACGACCATATTTCATGGTATGCAGTGCTGGATACCGAAGTTTACAACTGGTCCGATGTCATCTCTATCTTTTTGATGATCATCTGAATCAATGGCAGCAATCGGTATGACTTCATGTTCGACATTGGTTCGTTTGTCTTTTTGAACACATTTGTCTTCTTCGACATCCGCTCCGGCATTGTCATAATCATGCTCATGATACTCACCTAAATCGTTATTAAATACGCTAGTATCGAAATCAGGATAGGATTCCTTTGCTGCAGTCGCATTTGATTGTTTACAGTTAGAATTATTGAGATATTCAAGATGTTCAATATCATTTGCGTGATCTTGATAATCATTTGACTCAATTGCAACAATCGGCACGACTTCATTTTCATCAATGCATTGTTTGTTTTCTTCGCCATCCACTGATACACAGTCAGGCTAACCGAGATCTAGTGAATCATTGTCATTATCTTGATCATGATTATCACCTGATTTAGTATTAGGCACACGAGCATCGAGATCACGATAGGATTTCTTTGCTGCAGTCAGAGCGACCATCATCGCCTTCGGTTACGTACCACAGCGACGAAGAGAGTCTCAACTGTTACGACGAAAACCCGGACGATAGCAACGTCACGGAGATACTATCCGAGGTTAGTTGTTATTATTATATTATCGACTAGTATCGATACAATTCATTCACGGTTTCATTCCCTTCGACTGTATCTTTTAGCGCACAGTTAAGATTATCGAAATCTACAAGTGGTTCAATATCATCTGTACGATCCTGATGATCATCCAACTCATTTGCGGGATTCGATTGACCTTTACTTTAAGAATAGTTCCTTTGTCGTCTTGCACGTTGGATGATGTACAGTCAGGAGATGCGGTATCATTTTTCAATATTATCTTTGCTACGACCATATTTCATGGTATGCAGTGCTAGATACCGAAGTTTACAACTGGTCCGATGTCATCTCTATCTTTTTGATGATCATCTGAATCAATGGCAGCAATCGGTATGACTTCATTTTCGACATTGCTTCGTTTGTCTTTTTGAACACATTTGTCTTCTTCGACATCCGCTCCGGCATTGTCATAATCATGCTCATGATACTCACCTAAATCGTTATTAAATACGCTAGTATCGAAATCAGGATAGGATTCCTTTGCTGCAGTCGCATTTGATTGTTTACAGTCAGAATTATTGAGATATTCAAGATGTTCAATATCATTTGCGTGAGCTTGATAATCATTTGACTCAATTGGAACAATCGGCACGACTTCATTTTCATCAATGCATTGTTTGTTTTCTTCGCCATCCGCTGATACACAGTCTGGCTAACCGAGATCTAGTGAATCATTGTCATTATCTTGATCATGATTATCACCTGATCCCGATCCTTGATCATGATCCTGATCACGAAAGGATTTCTTTGTTGCAGTCAGAGCGACCATCATCGCCTTCGGTTACGTACCACAGCGACGAAGAGAGTCTCAACTGTTACGACGAAAACCCGGACGATAGCAACGTCACGGAGATACTATCCGAGGTTAGTTGTTATTATTATATTATCGACTAGTATCGATACAATTCATTCACGGTTTCATTCCCTTCGGCTGTATCTTTTAGCGCACAGTTGAGATTATCGAAATCTACAAGTGGTTCAATATCATCTGTACGGTCCTGATGATCATTCAACTCATTTGCGGGACTCGATTGACCTTTACTTTAAGAATAGTTCCTTTGTCGTCTTGCACGTTGGATGATGTACAGTCAGGAGATGCGGTATCATTTTTCAATATTATCTTTGCTACGACCATATTTCATGGTATGCAGTGCTGGATACCGAAGTTTACAACTGGTCCGATGTCATCTCTATCTTTTTGATGATCATCTGAATCAATGGCAGCAATCGGTATGACTTCATGTTCGACATTGGTTCGTTTGTCTTTTTGAACACATTTGTCTTCTTCGACATCCGCTCCGGCATTGTCATAATCATGCTCATGATACTCACCTAAATCGTTATTAAATACGCTAGTATCGAAATCAGGATAGGATTCCTTTGCTGCAGTCGCATTTGATTGTTTACAGTTAGAATTATTGAGATATTCAAGATGTTCAATATCATTTGCGTGATCTTGATAATCATTTGACTCAATTGCAACAATCGGCACGACTTCATTTTCATCAATGCATTGTTTGTTTTCTTCGCCATCCACTGATACACAGTCAGGCTAACCGAGATCTAGTGAATCATTGTCATTATCTTGATCATGATTATCACCTGATTTAGTATTAGGCACACGAGCATCGAGATCACGATAGGATTTCTTTGCTGCAGTCAGAGCGACCATCATCGCCTTCGGTTACGTACCACAGCGACGAAGAGAGTCTCAACTGTTACGACGAAAACCCGGACGATAGCAACGTCACGGAGATACTATCCGAGGTTAGTTGTTATTATTATATTATCGACTAGTATCGATACAATTCATTCACGGTTTCATTCCCTTCGACTGTATCTTTTAGCGCACAGTTGAGATTATCGAAATCTACAAGTGGTTCAATATCATCTGTACGGTCCTGATGATCATTCAACTCATTTGCGGGACTCGATTGACCTTTACTTTAAGAATAGTTCCTTTGTCGTCTTGCACGTTGGATGATGTACAGTCAGGAGATGCGGTATCATTTTTCAATATTATCTTTGCTACGACCATATTTCATGGTATGCAGTGCTGGATACCGAAGTTTACAACTGGTCCGATGTCATCTCTATCTTTTTGATGATCATCTGAATCAATGGCAGCAATCGGTATGACTTCATGTTCGACATTGGTTCGTTTGTCTTTTTGAACACATTTGTCTTCTTCGACATCCGCTCCGGCATTGTCATAATCATGCTCATGATACTCACCTAAATCGTTATTAAATACGCTAGTATCGAAATCAGGATAGGATTCCTTTGCTGCAGTCGCATTTGATTGTTTACAGTTAGAATTATTGAGATATTCAAGATGTTCAATATCATTTGCGTGATCTTGATAATCATTTGACTCAATTGCAACAATCGGCACGACTTCATTTTCATCAATGCATTGTTTGTTTTCTTCGCCATCCACTGATACACAGTCAGGCTAACCGAGATCTAGTGAATCATTGTCATTATCTTGATCATGATTATCACCTGATTTAGTATTAGGCACACGAGCATCGAGATCACGATAGGATTTCTTTGCTGCAGTCAGAGCGACCATCATCGCCTTCGGTTACGTACCACAGCGACGAAGAGAGTCTCAACTGTTACGACGAAAATCCGGACGATAGCAACGTCACGGAGATACTATCCGAGGTTAGTTGTTATTATTATATTATCGACTAGTATCGATACAATTCATTCACGGTTTCATTCCCTTCGACTGTATCTTTTAGCGCACAGTTAAGATTATCGAAATCTACAAGTTGTTCAATATCATCTGTACGATCCTGATGATCATCCAACTCATTTGCGGGATTCGATTGACCTTTACTTTAAGAATAGTTCCTTTGTGGTCTTGCACGTTGGATGATGTACAGTCAGGAGATGCGGTATCATTTTTCAATATTATCTTTGCTACGACCATATTTCATGGTATGCAGTGCTGGATACCGAAGTTTACAACTGGTCCGATGTCATCTCTATCTTTTTGATGATCATCTGAATCAATGGCAGCAATCGGTATGACTTCATTTTCGACATTGCTTCGTTTGTCTTTTTGAACACATTTGTCTTCTTCGACATCCGCTCCGGCATTGTCATAATCATGCTCATGATACTCACCTAAATCGTTATTAAATACGCTAGTATCGAAATCAGGATAGGATTCCTTTGCTGCAGTCGCATTTGATTGTTTACAGTTAGAATTATTGAGATATTCAAGATGTTCAATATCATTTGCGTGATCTTGATAATCATTTGACTCAATTGCAACAATCGGCACGACTTCATTTTCATCAATGCATTGTTTGTTTTCTTCGCCATCCACTGATACACAGTCAGGCTAACCGAGATCTAGTGAATCATTGTCATTATCTTGATCATGATTATCACCTGATTTAGTATTAGGCACACGAGCATCGAGATCACGATAGGATTTCTTTGCTGCAGTCAGAGCGACCATCATCGCCTTCGGTTACGTACCACAGCGACGAAGAGAGTCTCAACTGTTACGACGAAAACCCGGACGATAGCAACGTCACGGAGATACTATCCGAGGTTAGTTGTTATTATTATATTATCGACTAGTATCGATACAATTCATTCACGGTTTCATTCCCTTCGACTGTATCTTTTAGCGCACAGTTGAGATTATCGAAATCTACAAGTGGTTCAATATCATCTGTACGATCCTGATGATCATCCAACTCATTTGCGGGATTCGATTGACCTTTACTTTAAGAATAGTTCCTTTGTCGTCTTGCACGTTGGATGATGTACAGTCAGGAGATGCGGTATCATTTTTCAATATTATCTTTGCTACGACCATATTTCATGGTATACAGTGCTGGATACCGAAGTTTACAACTGGTCCGATGTCATCTCTATCTTTTTGATGATCATCTGAATCAATGGCAGCAATCGGTATGACTTCATGTTCGACATTGCTTCGTTTGTCTTTTTGAACACATTTGTCTTCTTCGACATTCGCTCCGGCATTGTCATAATCATGCTCATGATACTCACCTAAATCGTTATTAAATACGCTAGTATCGAAATCAGGATAGGATTCCTTTGCTGCAGTCGCATTTGATTGTTTACAGTCAGAATTATTGAGATATTCAAGATGTTCAATATCATTTGCGTGATCTTGATAATCATTTGACTCAATTGCAACAATCGGCACGACTTCATTTTCATCAATGCATTGTTTGTTTTCTTCGCCATCCACTGATACACAGTCAGGCTAACCGAGATCTAGTGAATCATTGTCATTATCTTGATCATGATTATCACCTGATTTAGTATTAGGCACACGAGCATCGAGATCACGATAGGATTTCTTTGCTGCAGTCAGAGCGACCATCATCGCCTTCGGTTACGTACCACAGCGACGAAGAGAGTCTCAACTGTTACGACGAAAATCCGGACGATAGCAACGTCACGGAGATACTATCCGAGGTTAGTTGTTATTATTATATTATCGACTAGTATCGATACAATTCATTCACGGTTTCATTCCCTTCGACTGTATCTTTTAGCGCACAGTTAAGATTATCGAAATCTACAAGTTGTTCAATATCATCTGTACGATCCTGATGATCATCCAACTCATTTGCGGGATTCGATTGACCTTTACTTTAAGAATAGTTCCTTTGTGGTCTTGCACGTTGGATGATGTACAGTCAGGAGATGCGGTATCATTTTTCAATATTATCTTTGCTACGACCATATTTCATGGTATGCAGTGCTGGATACCGAAGTTTACAACTGGTCCGATGTCATCTCTATCTTTTTGATGATCATCTGAATCAATGGCAGCAATCGGTATGACTTCATTTTCGACATTGCTTCGTTTGTCTTTTTGAACACATTTGTCTTCTTCGACATCCGCTCCGGCATTGTCATAATCATGCTCATGATACTCACCTAAATCGTTATTAAATACGCTAGTATCGAAATCAGGATAGGATTCCTTTGCTGCAGTCGCATTTGATTGTTTACAGTTAGAATTATTGAGATATTCAAGATGTTCAATATCATTTGCGTGATCTTGATAATCATTTGACTCAATTGCAACAATCGGCACGACTTCATTTTCATCAATGCATTGTTTGTTTTCTTCGCCATCCACTGATACACAGTCAGGCTAACCGAGATCTAGTGAATCATTGTCATTATCTTGATCATGATTATCACCTGATTTAGTATTAGGCACACGAGCATCGAGATCACGATAGGATTTCTTTGCTGCAGTCAGAGCGACCATCATCGCCTTCGGTTACGTACCACAGCGACGAAGAGAGTCTCAACTGTTACGACGAAAACCCGGACGATAGCAACGTCACGGAGATACTATCCGAGGTTAGTTGTTATTATTATATTATCGACTAGTATCGATACAATTCATTCACGGTTTCATTCCCTTCGACTGTATCTTTTAGCGCACAGTTGAGATTATCGAAATCTACAAGTGGTTCAATATCATCTGTACGATCCTGATGATCATCCAACTCATTTGCGGGATTCGATTGACCTTTACTTTAAGAATAGTTCCTTTGTCGTCTTGCACGTTGGATGATGTACAGTCAGGAGATGCGGTATCATTTTTCAATATTATCTTTGCTACGACCATATTTCATGGTATACAGTGCTGGATACCGAAGTTTACAACTGGTCCGATGTCATCTCTATCTTTTTGATGATCATCTGAATCAATGGCAGCAATCGGTATGACTTCATTTTCGACATTGCTTCGTTTGTCTTTTTGAACACATTTGTCTTCTTCGACATTCGCTCCGGCATTGTCATAATCATGCTCATGATACTCACCTAAATCGTTATTAAATACGCTAGTATCGAAATCAGGATAGGATTCCTTTGCTGCAGTCGCATTTGATTGTTTACAGTCAGAATTATTGAGATATTCAAGATGTTCAATATCATTTGCGTGATCTTGATAATCATTTGACTCAATTGCAACAATCGGCACGACTTCATTTTCATCAATGCATTGTTTGTTTTCTTCGCCATCCACTGATACACAGTCAGGCTAACCGAGATCTAGTGAATCATTGTCATTATCTTGATCATGATTATCACCTGATTTAGTATTAGGCACACGAGCATCGAGATCACGATAGGATTTCTTTGCTGCAGTCAGAGCGGCCATCATCGCCTTCGGTTACGTACCACAGCGACGAAGAGAGTCTGAACTGTTACGACGAAAACCCGGACGATAGCAACGTCACGAAGATACTATCCGAGGTTAGTTGTTATTATTATATTATCGACTAGTATCGATACAATTCATTCACGGTTTCATTCCCTTCGACTGTATCTTTTAGCGCACAGTTAAGATTATCGAAATCTACAAGTGGTTCAATATCATCTGTACGATCCTGATGATCATCCAACTCATTTGCGGGATTCGATTGACCTTTACTTTAAGAATAGTTCCTTTGTCGTCTTGCACGTTGGATGATGTACAGTCAGGAGATGCGGTATCTTTTTTCAATATTATCTTTGCTACGACCATATTTCATGGTATGCAGTGCTGGATACCGAAGTTTACAACTGGTCCGATGTCATCTCTATCTTTTTGATGATCATCTTAATCAATGGCAGCAATCGGTATGACTTCATTTTCGACATTGCTTCGTTTGTCTTTTTGAACACATTTGTCTTCTTCGACATCCGCTCCGGCATTGTCATAATCATGCTCATGATACTCACCTAAATCGTTATTAAATACGCTAGTATCGAAATCAGGATAGGATTCCTTTGCTGCAGTCGCATTTGATTGTTTACAGTCAGAATTATTGAGATATTCAAGATGTTCAATATCATTTGCGTGAGCTTGATAATCATTTGACTCAATTGGAACAATCGGCACGACTTCATTTTCATCAATGCATTGTTTGTTTTCTTCGCCATCCGCTGATACACAGTCTGGCTAACCGAGATCTAGTGAATCATTGTCATTATCTTGATCATGATTATCACCTGATCCCGATCCTTGATCATGATCCTGATCACGAAAGGATTTCTTTGTTGCAGTCAGAGCGACCATCATCGCCTTCGGTTACGTACCACAGCGACGAAGAGAGTCTCAACTGTTACGACGAAAACCCGGACGATAGCAACGTCACGGAGATACTATCCGAGGTTAGTTGTTATTATTATATTATCGACTAGTATCGATACAATTCATTCACGGTTTCATTCCCTTCGACTGTATCTTTTAGCGCACAGTTGAGATTATTGAAATCTACAAGTGGTTCAATATCATCTGTACGGTCCTGATGATCATTCAACTCATTTGCGGGACTCGATTGACCTTTACTTTAAGAATAGTTCCTTTGTCGTCTTGCACGTTGGATGATGTACAGTCAGGAGATGCGGTATCATTTTTCAATATTATCTTTGCTACGACCATATTTCATGGTATGCAGTGCTGGATACCGAAGTTTACAACTGGTCCGATGTCATCTCTATCTTTTTGATGATCATCTGAATCAATGGCAGCAATCGGTATGACTTCATGTTCGACATTGGTTCGTTTGTCTTTTTGAACACATTTGTCTTCTTCGACATCCGCTCCGGCATTGTCATAATCATGCTCATGATACTCACCTAAATCGTTATTAAATACGCTAGTATCGAAATCAGGATAGGATTCCTTTGCTGCAGTCGCATTTGATTGTTTACAGTTAGAATTATTGAGATATTCAAGATGTTCAATATCATTTGCGTGATCTTGATAATCATTTGACTCAATTGCAACAATCGGCACGACTTCATTTTCATCAATGCATTGTTTGTTTTCTTCGCCTTCCACTGATACACAGTCTGGCTAATCGAGATCTAGTGAATCATTGTCATTATCTTGATCATGATTATCACCTGATTTAGTATTAGGCACACGAGCATCGAGATCACGATAGGATTTCTTTGCTGCAGTCAGAGCGACCATCATCGCCTTCGGTTACGTACCACAGCGACGAAGAGAGTCTCAACTGTTACGACGAAAACCCGGACGATAGCAACGTCACGGAGATACTATCCGAGGTTAGTTGTTATTATTATATTATCGACTAGTATCGATACAATTCATTCACGGTTTCATTCCCTTCGACTGTATCTTTTAGCGCACAGTTGAGATTATCGAAATCTACAAGTGGTTCAATATCATCTGTACGGTCCTGATGATCATTCAACTCATTTGCGGGACTCGATTGACCTTTACTTTAAGAATAGTTCCTTTGTCGTCTTGCACGTTGGATGATGTACAGTCAGGAGATGCGGTATCATTTTTCAATATTATCTTTGCTACGACCATATTTCATGGTATGCAGTGCTGGATACCGAAGTTTACAACTGGTCCGATGTCATCTCTATCTTTTTGATGATCATCTGAATCAATGGCAGCAATCGGTATGACTTCATGTTCGACATTGGTTCGTTTGTCTTTTTGAACACATTTGTCTTCTTCGACATCCGCTCCGGCATTGTCATAATCATGCTCATGATACTCACCTAAATCGTTATTAAATACGCTAGTATCGAAATCAGGATAGGATTCCTTTGCTGCAGTCGCATTTGATTGTTTACAGTTAGAATTATTGAGATATTCAAGATGTTCAATATCATTTGCGTGATCTTGATAATCATTTGACTCAATTGCAACAATCGGCACGACTTCATTTTCATCAATGCATTGTTTGTTTTCTTCGCCATCCACTGATACACAGTCAGGCTAACCGAGATCTAGTGAATCATTGTCATTATCTTGATCATGATTATCACCTGATTTAGTATTAGGCACACGAGCATCGAGATCACGATAGGATTTCTTTGCTGCAGTCAGAGCGACCATCATCGCCTTCGGTTACGTACCACAGCGACGAAGAGAGTCTCAACTGTTACGACGAAAATCCGGACGATAGCAACGTCACGGAGATACTATCCGAGGTTAGTTGTTATTATTATATTATCGACTAGTATCGATACAATTCATTCACGGTTTCATTCCCTTCGACTGTATCTTTTAGCGCACAGTTGAGATTATCGAAATCTACAAGTGGTTCAATATCATCTGTACGGTCCTGATGATCATTCAACTCATTTGCGGGACTCGATTGACCTTTACTTTAAGAATAGTTCCTTTGTCGTCTTGCACGTTGGATGATGTACAGTCAGGAGATGCGGTATCATTTTTCAATATTATCTTTGCTACGACCATATTTCATGGTATGCAGTGCTGGATACCGAAGTTTACAACTGGTCCGATGTCATCTCTATCTTTTTGATGATCATCTGAATCAATGGCAGCAATCGGTATGACTTCATGTTCGACATTGGTTCGTTTGTCTTTTTGAACACATTTGTCTTCTTCGACATCCGCTCCGGCATTGTCATAATCATGCTCATGATACTCACCTAAATCGTTATTAAATACGCTAGTATCGAAATCAGGATAGGATTCCTTTGCTGCAGTCGCATTTGATTGTTTACAGTTAGAATTATTGAGATATTCAAGATGTTCAATATCATTTGCGTGATCTTGATAATCATTTGACTCAATTGCAACAATCGGCACGACTTCATTTTCATCAATGCATTGTTTGTTTTCTTCGCCATCCACTGATACACAGTCAGGCTAACCGAGATCTAGTGAATCATTGTCATTATCTTGATCATGATTATCACCTGATTTAGTATTAGGCACACGAGCATCGAGATCACGATAGGATTTCTTTGCTGCAGTCAGAGCGACCATCATCGCCTTCGGTTACGTACCACAGCGACGAAGAGAGTCTCAACTGTTACGACGAAAACCCGGACGATAGCAACGTCACGGAGATACTATCCGAGGTTAGTTGTTATTATTATATTATCGACTAGTATCGATACAATTCATTCACGGTTTCATTCCCTTCGACTGTATCTTTTAGCGCACAGTTAAGATTATCGAAATCTACAAGTGGTTCAATATCATCTGTACGATCCTGATGATCATCCAACTCATTTGCGGGATTCGATTGACCTTTACTTTAAGAATAGTTCCTTTGTCGTCTTGCACGTTGGATGATGTACAGTCAGGAGATGCGGTATCATTTTTCAATATTATCTTTGCTACGACCATATTTCATGGTATGCAGTGCTGGATACCGAAGTTTACAACTGGTCCGATGTCATCTCTATCTTTTTGATGATCATCTGAATCAATGGCAGCAATCGGTATGACTTCATTTTCGACATTGCTTCGTTTGTCTTTTTGAACACATTTGTCTTCTTCGACATCCGCTCCGGCATTGTCATAATCATGCTCATGATACTCACCTAAATCGTTATTAAATACGCTAGTATCGAAATCAGGATAGGATTCCTTTGCTGCAGTCGCATTTGATTGTTTACAGTCAGAATTATTGAGATATTCAAGATGTTCAATATCATTTGCGTGAGCTTGATAATCATTTGACTCAATTGGAACAATCGGCACGACTTCATTTTCATCAATGCATTGTTTGTTTTCTTCGCCATCCGCTGATACACAGTCTGGCTAACCGAGATCTAGTGAATCATTGTCATTATCTTGATCATGATTATCACCTGATCCCGATCCTTAATCATGATCCTGATCACGAAAGGATTTCTTTGTTGCAGTCAGAGCGACCATCATCGCCTTCGGTTACGTACCACAGCGACGAAGAGAGTCTCAACTGTTACGACGAAAACCCGGACGATAGCAACGTCACGGAGATACTATCCGAGGTTAGTTGTTATTATTATATTATCGACTAGTATCGATACAATTCATTCACGGTTTCATTCCCTTCGGCTGTATCTTTTAGCGCACAGTTGAGATTATCGAAATCTACAAGTGGTTCAATATCATCTGTACGGTCCTGATGATCATTCAACTCATTTGCGGGACTCGATTGACCTTTACTTTAAGAATAGTTCCTTTGTCGTCTTGCACGTTGGATGATGTACAGTCAGGAGATGCGGTATCATTTTTCAATATTATCTTTGCTACGACCATATTTCATGGTATGCAGTGCTGGATACCGAAGTTTACAACTGGTCCGATGTCATCTCTATCTTTTTGATGATCATCTGAATCAATGGCAGCAATCGGTATGACTTCATGTTCGACATTGGTTCGTTTGTCTTTTTGAACACATTTGTCTTCTTCGACATCCGCTCCGGCATTGTCATAATCATGCTCATGATACTCACCTAAATCGTTATTAAATACGCTAGTATCGAAATCAGGATAGGATTCCTTTGCTGCAGTCGCATTTGATTGTTTACAGTTAGAATTATTGAGATATTCAAGATGTTCAATATCATTTGCGTGATCTTGATAATCATTTGACTCAATTGCAACAATCGGCACGACTTCATTTTCATCAATGCATTGTTTGTTTTCTTCGCCATCCACTGATACACAGTCAGGCTAACCGAGATCTAGCGAATCATTGTCATTATCTTGATCATGATTATCACCTGATTTAGTATTAGGCACACGAGCATCGAGATCACGATAGGATTTCTTTGCTGCAGTCAGAGCGACCATCATCGCCTTCGGTTACGTACCACAGCGACGAAGAGAGTCTCAACTGTTACGACGAAAACCCGGACGATAGCAACGTCACGGAGATACTATCCGAGGTTAGTTGTTATTATTATATTATCGACTAGTATCGATACAATTCATTCACGGTTTCATTCCCTTCGACTGTATCTTTTAGCGCACAGTTGAGATTATCGAAATCTACAAGTGGTTCAATATCATCTGTACGGTCCTGATGATCATTCAACTCATTTGCGGGACTCGATTGACCTTTACTTTAAGAATAGTTCCTTTGTCGTCTTGCACGTTGGATGATGTACAGTCAGGAGATGCGGTATCATTTTTCAATATTATCTTTGCTACGACCATATTTCATGGTATGCAGTGCTGGATACCGAAGTTTACAACTGGTCCGATGTCATCTCTATCTTTTTGATGATCATCTGAATCAATGGCAGCAATCGGTATGACTTCATGTTCGACATTGGTTCGTTTGTCTTTTTGAACACATTTGTCTTCTTCGACATCCGCTCCGGCATTGTCATAATCATGCTCATGATACTCACCTAAATCGTTATTAAATACGCTAGTATCGAAATCAGGATAGGATTCCTTTGCTGCAGTCGCATTTGATTGTTTACAGTTAGAATTATTGAGATATTCAAGATGTTCAATATCATTTGCGTGATCTTGATAATCATTTGACTCAATTGCAACAATCGGCACGACTTCATTTTCATCAATGCATTGTTTGTTTTCTTCGCCATCCACTGATACACAGTCAGGCTAACCGAGATCTAGTGAATCATTGTCATTATCTTGATCATGATTATCACCTGATTTAGTATTAGGCACACGAGCATCGAGATCACGATAGGATTTCTTTGCTGCAGTCAGAGCGACCATCATCGCCTTCGGTTACGTACCACAGCGACGAAGAGAGTCTCAACTGTTACGACGAAAATCCGGACGATAGCAACGTCACGGAGATACTATCCGAGGTTAGTTGTTATTATTATATTATCGACTAGTATCGATACAATTCATTCACGGTTTCATTCCCTTCGACTGTATCTTTTAGCGCACAGTTAAGATTATCGAAATCTACAAGTTGTTCAATATCATCTGTACGATCCTGATGATCATCCAACTCATTTGCGGGATTCGATTGACCTTTACTTTAAGAATAGTTCCTTTGTGGTCTTGCACGTTGGATGATGTACAGTCAGGAGATGCGGTATCATTTTTCAATATTATCTTTGCTACGACCATATTTCATGGTATGCAGTGCTGGATACCGAAGTTTACAACTGGTCCGATGTCATCTCTATCTTTTTGATGATCATCTGAATCAATGGCAGCAATCGGTATGACTTCATTTTCGACATTGCTTCGTTTGTCTTTTTGAACACATTTGTCTTCTTCGACATCCGCTCCGGCATTGTCATAATCATGCTCATGATACTCACCTAAATCGTTATTAAATACGCTAGTATCGAAATCAGGATAGGATTCCTTTGCTGCAGTCGCATTTGATTGTTTACAGTCAGAATTATTGAGATATTCAAGATGTTCAATATCATTTGCGTGAGCTTGATAATCATTTGACTCAATTGGAACAATCGGCACGACTTCATTTTCATCAATGCATTGTTTGTTTTCTTCGCCATCCGCTGATACACAGTCTGGCTAACCGAGATCTAGTGAATCATTGTCATTATCTTGATCATGATTATCACCTGATCCCGATCCTTGATCATGATCCTGATCACGAAAGGATTTCTTTGTTGCAGTCAGAGCGACCATCATCGCCTTCGGTTACGTACCACAGCGACGAAGAGAGTCTCAACTGTTACGACGAAAACCCGGACGATAGCAACGTCACGGAGATACTATCCGAGGTTAGTTGTTATTATTATATTATCGACTAGTATCGATACAATTCATTCACGGTTTCATTCCCTTCGACTGTATCTTTTAGCGCACAGTTGAGATTATCGAAATCTACAAGTGGTTCAATATCATCTGTACGGTCCTGATGATCATTCAACTCATTTGCGGGACTCGATTGACCTTTACTTTAAGAATAGTTCCTTTGTCGTCTTGCACGTTGGATGATGTACAGTCAGGAGATGCGGTATCATTTTTCAATATTATCTTTGCTACGACCATATTTCATGGTATGCAGTGCTGGATACCGAAGTTTACAACTGGTCCGATGTCATCTCTATCTTTTTGATGATCATCTGAATCAATGGCAGCAATCGGTATGACTTCATGTTCGACATTGGTTAGTTTGTCTTTTTGAACACATTTGTCTTCTTCGACATCCGCTCCGGCATTGTCATAATCATGCTCATGATACTCACCTAAATCGTTATTAAATACGCTAGTATCGAAATCAGGATAGGATTCCTTTGCTGCAGTCGCATTTGATTGTTTACAGTTAGAATTATTGAGATATTCAAGATGTTCAATATCATTTGCGTGATCTTGATAATCATTTGACTCAATTGCAACAATCGGCACGACTTCATTTTCATCAATGCATTGTTTGTTTTCTTCGCCATCCACTGATACACAGTCAGGCTAACCGAGATCTAGTGAATCATTGTCATTATCTTGATCATGATTATCACCTGATTTAGTATTAGGCACACGAGCATCGAGATCACGATAGGATTTCTTTGCTGCAGTCAGAGCGACCATCATCGCCTTCGGTTACGTACCACAGCGACGAAGAGAGTCTCAACTGTTACGACGAAAACCCGGACGATAGCAACGTCACGGAGATACTATCCGAGGTTAGTTGTTATTATTATATTATCGACTAGTATCGATACAATTCATTCACGGTTTCATTCCCTTCGACTGTATCTTTTAGCGCACAGTTGAGATTATCGAAATCTACAAGTGGTTCAATATCATCTGTACGATCCTGATGATCATCCAACTCATTTGCGGGATTCGATTGACCTTTACTTTAAGAATAGTTCCTTTGTCGTCTTGCACGTTGGATGATGTACAGTCAGGAGATGCGGTATCATTTTTCAATATTATCTTTGCTACGACCATATTTCATGGTATACAGTGCTGGATACCGAAGTTTACAACTGGTCCGATGTCATCTCTATCTTTTTGATGATCATCTGAATCAATGGCAGCAATCGGTATGACTTCATGTTCGACATTGCTTCGTTTGTCTTTTTGAACACATTTGTCTTCTTCGACATCCGCTCCGGCATTGTCATAATCATGCTCATGATACTCACCTAAATCGTTATTAAATACGCTAGTATCGAAATCAGGATAGGATTCCTTTGCTGCAGTCGCATTTGATTGTTTACAGTCAGAATTATTGAGATATTCAAGATGTTCAATATCATTTGCGTGATCTTGATAATCATTTGACTCAATTGCAACAATCGGCACGACTTCATTTTCATCAATGCATTGTTTGTTTTCTTCGCCATCCACTGATACACAGTCAGGCTAACCGAGATCTAGTGAATCATTGTCATTATCTTGATCATGATTATCACCTGATTTAGTATTAGGCACACGAGCATCGAGATCACGATAGGATTTCTTTGCTGCAGTCAGAGCGGCCATCATCGCCTTCGGTTACGTACCACAGCGACGAAGAGAGTCTGAACTGTTACGACGAAAACCCGGACGATAGCAACGTCACGAAGATACTATCCGAGGTTAGTTGTTATTATTATATTATCGACTAGTATCGATACAATTCATTCACGGTTTCATTCCCTTCGACTGTATCTTTTAGCGCACAGTTAAGATTATCGAAATCTACAAGTGGTTCAATATCATCTGTACGATCCTGATGATCATCCAACTCATTTGCGGGATTCGATTGACCTTTACTTTAAGAATAGTTCCTTTGTCGTCTTGCACGTTGGATGATGTACAGTCAGGAGATGCGGTATCTTTTTTCAATATTATCTTTGCTACGACCATATTTCATGGTATGCAGTGCTGGATACCGAAGTTTAAAACTGGTCTGATGTCATCTCTATCTTTTTGATGATCATCTTAATCAATGGCAGCAATCGGTATGACTTCATTTTCGACATTGCTTCGTTTGTCTTTTTGAACACATTTGTCTTCTTCGACATCCGCTCCGGCATTGTCATAATCATGCTCATGATACTCACCTAAATCGTTATTAAATACGCTAGTATCGAAATCAGGATAGGATTCCTTTGCTGCAGTCGCATTTGATTGTTTACAGTCAGAATTATTGAGATATTCAAGATGTTCAATATCATTTGCGTGAGCTTGATAATCATTTGACTCAATTGGAACAATCGGCACGACTTCATTTTCATCAATGCATTGTTTGTTTTCTTCGCCATCCGCTGATACACAGTCTGGCTAACCGAGATCTAGTGAATCATTGTCATTATCTTGATCATGATTATCACCTGATCCCGATCCTTGATCATGATCCTGATCACGAAAGGATTTCTTTGTTGCAGTCAGAGCGACCATCATCGCCTTCGGTTACGTACCACAGCGACGAAGAGAGTCTCAACTGTTACGACGAAAACCCGGACGATAGCAACGTCACGGAGATACTATCCGAGGTTAGTTGTTATTATTATATTATCGACTAGTATCGATACAATTCATTCACGGTTTCATTCCCTTCGACTGTATCTTTTAGCGCACAGTTGAGATTATTGAAATCTACAAGTGGTTCAATATCATCTGTACGGTCCTGATGATCATTCAACTCATTTGCGGGACTCGATTGACCTTTACTTTAAGAATAGTTCCTTTGTCGTCTTGCACGTTGGATGATGTACAGTCAGGAGATGCGGTATCATTTTTCAATATTATCTTTGCTACGACCATATTTCATGGTATGCAGTGCTGGATACCGAAGTTTACAACTGGTCCGATGTCATCTCTATCTTTTTGATGATCATCTGAATCAATGGCAGCAATCGGTATGACTTCATGTTCGACATTGGTTCGTTTGTCTTTTTGAACACATTTGTCTTCTTCGACATCCGCTCCGGCATTGTCATAATCATGCTCATGATACTCACCTAAATCGTTATTAAATACGCTAGTATCGAAATCAGGATAGGATTCCTTTGCTGCAGTCGCATTTGATTGTTTACAGTTAGAATTATTGAGATATTCAAGATGTTCAATATCATTTGCGTGATCTTGATAATCATTTGACTCAATTGCAACAATCGGCACGACTTCATTTTCATCAATGCATTGTTTGTTTTCTTCGCCATCCACTGATACACAGTCAGGCTAACCGAGATCTAGTGAATCATTGTCATTATCTTGATCATGATTATCACCTGATTTAGTATTAGGCACACGAGCATCGAGATCACGATAGGATTTCTTTGCTGCAGTCAGAGCGACCATCATCGCCTTCGGTTACGTACCACAGCGACGAAGAGAGTCTCAACTGTTACGACGAAAACCCGGACGATAGCAACGTCACGGAGATACTATCCGAGGTTAGTTGTTATTATTATATTATCGACTAGTATCGATACAATTCATTCACGGTTTCATTCCCTTCGACTGTATCTTTTAGCGCACAGTTGAGATTATCGAAATCTACAAGTGGTTCAATATCATCTGTACGGTCCTGATGATCATTCAACTCATTTGCGGGACTCGATTGACCTTTACTTTAAGAATAGTTCCTTTGTCGTCTTGCACGTTGGATGATGTACAGTCAGGAGATGCGGTATCATTTTTCAATATTATCTTTGCTACGACCATATTTCATGGTATGCAGTGCTGGATACCGAAGTTTACAACTGGTCCGATGTCATCTCTATCTTTTTGATGATCATCTGAATCAATGGCAGCAATCGGTATGACTTCATGTTCGACATTGCTTCGTTTGTCTTTTTGAACACATTTGTCTTCTTCGACATCCGCTCCGGCATTGTCATAATCATGCTCATGATACTCACCTAAATCGTTATTAAATACGCTAGTATCGAAATCAGGATAGGATTCCTTTGCTGCAGTCGCATTTGATTGTTTACAGTCAGAATTATTGAGATATTCAAGATGTTCAATATCATTTGCGTGAGCTTGATAATCATTTGACTCAATTGGAACAATCGGCACGACTTCATTTTCATCAATGCATTGTTTGTTTTCTTCGCCATCCGCTGATACACAGTCTGGCTAACCGAGATCTAGTGAATCATTGTCATTATCTTGATCATGATTATCACCTGATCTCGATCCTTGATCATGATCCTGATCACGAAAGGATTTCTTTGTTGCAGTCAGAGCGACCATCATCGCCTTCGGTTACGTACCACAGCGACGAAGAGAGTCTCAACTGTTACGACGAAAACCCGGACGATAGCAACGTCACGGAGATACTATCCGAGGTTAGTTGTTATTATTATATTATCGACTAGTATCGATACAATTCATTCACGGTTTCATTCCCTTCGACTGTATCTTTTAGCGCACAGTTGAGATTATCGAAATCTACAAGTGGTTCAATATCATCTGTACGGTCCTGATGATCATTCAACTCATTTGCGGGACTCGATTGACCTTTACTTTAAGAATAGTTCCTTTGTCGTCTTGCACGTTGGATGATGTACAGTCAGGAGATGCGGTATCATTTTTCAATATTATCTTTGCTACGACCATATTTCATGGTATGCAGTGCTGGATACCGAAGTTTACAACTGGTCCGATGTCATCTCTATCTTTTTGATGATCATCTGAATCAATGGCAGCAATCGGTATGACTTCATGTTCGACATTGGTTCGTTTGTCTTTTTGAACACATTTGTCTTCTTCGACATCCGCTCCGGCATTGTCATAATCATGCTCATGATACTCACCTAAATCGTTATTAAATACGCTAGTATCGAAATCAGGATAGGATTCCTTTGCTGCAGTCGCATTTGATTGTTTACAGTCAGAATTATTGAGATATTCAAGATGTTCAATATCATTTGCGTGAGCTTGATAATCATTTGACTCAATTGGAACAATCGGCACGACTTCATTTTCATCAATGCATTGTTTGTTTTCTTCGCCATCCGCTGATACACAGTCTGGCTAACCGAGATCTAGTGAATCATTGTCATTATCTTGATCATGATTATCACCTGATCTCGATCCTTGATCATGATCCTGATCACGAAAGGATTTCTTTGTTGCAGTCAGAGCGACCATCATCGCCTTCGGTTACGTACCACAGCGACGAAGAGAGTCTCAACTGTTACGACGAAAATCCGGACGATAGCAACGTCACGGAGATACTATCCGAGGTTAGTTGTTATTATTATATTATCGACTAGTATCGATACAATTCATTCACGGTTTCATTCCCTTCGACTGTATCTTTTAGCGCACAGTTAAGATTATCGAAATCTACAAGTGGTTCAATATCATCTGTACGATCCTGATGATCATCCAACTCATTTGCGGGATTCGATTGACCTTTACTTTAAGAATAGTTCCTTTGTCGTCTTGCACGTTGGATGATGTACAGTCAGGAGATGCGGTATCATTTTTCAATATTATCTTTGCTACGACCATATTTCATGGTATGCAGTGCTGGATACTGAAGTTTACAACTGGTCCGATGTCATCTCTATCTTTTTGATGATCATCTGAATCAATGGCAGCAATCGGTATGACTTCATGTTCGACATTGGTTCGTTTGTCTTTTTGAACACATTTGTCTTCTTCGACATCCGCTCCGGCATTGTCATAATCATGCTCATGATACTCACCTAAATCGTTATTAAATACGCTAGTATCGAAATCAGGATAGGATTCCTTTGCTGCAGTTGCATTTGATTGTTTACAGTCAGAATTATTGAGATATTCAAGATGTTCAATATCATTTGCGTGAGCTTGATAATCATTTGACTCAATTGGAACAATCGGCACGACTTCATTTTCATCAATGCATTGTTTGTTTTCTTCGCCATCCGCTGATACACAGTCTGGCTAACCGAGATCTAGTGAATCATTGTCATTATCTTGATCATGATTATCACCTGATCTCGATCCTTGATCATGATCCTGATCACGAAAGGATTTCTTTGTTGCAGTCAGAGCGACCATCATCGCCTTCGGTTACGTACCACAGCGACGAAGAGAGTCTCAACTGTTACGACGAAAACCCGGACGATAGCAACGTCACGGAGATACTATCCGAGGTTAGTTGTTATTATTATATTATCGACTAGTATCGATACAATTCATTCACGGTTTCATTCCCTTCGACTGTATCTTTTAGCGCACAGTTGAGATTATCGAAATCTACAAGTGGTTCAATATCATCTGTACGGTCCTGATGATCATTCAACTCATTTGCGGGACTCGATTGACCTTTACTTTAAGAATAGTTCCTTTGTCGTCTTGCACGTTGGATGATGTACAGTCAGGAGATGCGGTATCATTTTTCAATATTATCTTTGCTACGACCATATTTCATGGTATGCAGTGCTGGATACCGAAGTTTACAACTGGTCCGATGTCATCTCTATCTTTTTGATGATCATCTGAATCAATGGCAGCAATCGGTATGACTTCATGTTCGACATTGGTTCGTTTGTCTTTTTGAACACATTTGTCTTCTTCGACATCCGCTCCGGCATTGTCATAATCATGCTCATGATACTCACCTAAATCGTTAATAAATACGCTAGTATCGAAATCAGGATAGGATTCCTTTGCTGCAGTCGCATTTGATTGTTTACAGTTAGAATTATTGAGATATTCAAGATGTTCAATATCATTTGCGTGATCTTGATAATCATTTGACTCAATTGCAACAATCGGCACGACTTCATTTTCATCAATGCATTGTTTGTTTTCTTCGCCATCCACTGATACACAGTCAGGCTAACCGAGATCTAGTGAATCATTGTCATTATCTTGATCATGATTATCACCTGATTTAGTATTAGGCACACGAGCATCGAGATCACGATAGGATTTCTTTGCTGCAGTCAGAGCGGCCATCATCGCCTTCGGTTACGTACCACAGCGACGAAGAGAGTCTGAACTGTTACGACGAAAACCCGGACGATAGCAACGTCACGAAGATACTATCCGAGGTTAGTTGTTATTATTATATTATCGACTAGTATCGATACAATTCATTCACGGTTTCATTCCCTTCGACTGTATCTTTTAGCGCACAGTTAAGATTATCGAAATCTACAAGTGGTTCAATATCATCTGTACGATCCTGATGATCATCCAACTCATTTGCGGGATTCGATTGACCTTTACTTTAAGAATAGTTCCTTTGTCGTCTTGCACGTTGGATGATGTACAGTCAGGAGATGCGGTATCATTTTTCAATATTATCTTTGCTACGACCATATTTCATGGTATACAGTGCTGGATACCGAAGTTTACAACTGGTCCGATGTCATCTCTATCTTTTTGATGATCATCTGAATCAATGGCAGCAATCGGTATGACTTCATGTTCGACATTGCTTCGTTTGTCTTTTTGAACACATTTGTCTTCTTCGACATCCGCTCCGGCATTGTCATAATCATGCTCATGATACTCACCTAAATCGTTATTAAATACGCTAGTATCGAAATCAGGATAGGATTCCTTTGCTGCAGTCGCATTTGATTGTTTACAGTCAGAATTATTGAGATATTCAAGATGTTCAATATCATTTGCGTGATCTTGATAATCATTTGACTCAATTGCAACAATCGGCACGACTTCATTTTCATCAATGCATTGTTTGTTTTCTTCGCCATCCACTGATACACAGTCAGGCTAACCGAGATCTAGTGAATCATTGTCATTATCTTGATCATGATTATCACCTGATTTAGTATTAGGCACACGAGCATCGAGATCACGATAGGATTTCTTTGCTGCAGTCAGAGCGGCCATCATCGCCTTCGGTTACGTACCACAGCGACGAAGAGAGTCTGAACTGTTACGACGAAAACCCGGACGATAGCAACGTCACGAAGATACTATCCGAGGTTAGTTGTTATTATTATATTATCGACTAGTATCGATACAATTCATTCACGGTTTCATTCCCTTCGACTGTATCTTTTAGCGCACAGTTAAGATTATCGAAATCTACAAGTGGTTCAATATCATCTGTACGATCCTGATGATCATCCAACTCATTTGCGGGATTCGATTGACCTTTACTTTAAGAATAGTTCCTTTGTCGTCTTGCACGTTGGATGATGTACAGTCAGGAGATGCGGTATCTTTTTTCAATATTATCTTTGCTACGACCATATTTCATGGTATGCAGTGCTGGATACCGAAGTTTACAACTGGTCCGATGTCATCTCTATCTTTTTGATGATCATCTTAATCAATGGCAGCAATCGGTATGACTTCATTTTCGACATTGCTTCGTTTGTCTTTTTGAACACATTTGTCTTCTTCGACATCCGCTCCGGCATTGTCATAATCAAGCTCATGATACTCACCTAAATCATTATTAAATACGCTAGTATCGAAATCAGGATAGGATTCCTTTGCTGCAGTCGCATTTGATTGTTTACAGTTAGAATTATTGAGATATTCAAGATGTTCAATATCATTTGCGTGATCTTGATAATCATTTGACTCAATTGCAACAATCGGCACGACTTCATTTTCATCAATGCATTGTTTGTTTTCTTCGCCATCCACTGATACACAGTCAGGCTAACCGAGATCTAGTGAATCATTGTCATTATCTTGATCATGATTATCACCTGATTTAGTATTAGGCACACGAGCATCGAGATCACGATAGGATTTCTTTGCTGCAGTCAGAGCGACCATCATCGCCTTCGGTTACGTTCCACAGCGACGAAGAGAGTCTCAACTGTTACGACGAAAACCCGGACGATAGCAACGTCACGGAGATACTATCCGAGGTTAGCCGTTATTATTTTATTATCGACTAGTATCGATACAATTCATTCACGGTTTTATTCCCTTCGACTGTATCTTTTAGCGCACAGTTAAGATTATTGAAATCTACAAGTGGTTCAATATCATCTGTACGATCCTGATGATCATTCAACTCATTTGCGGGATTCGATTGACCTCTACTTTAAGAATAGTTCCTTTGTCGTCTTGCACGTTGGATGATGTACAGTCAGGAGATGCGGTATCATTTTTCAATATTATCTTTGCTACGACCATATTTCATGGTATACAGTGCTGGATACCGAAGTTTACAACTGGTCCGATGTCATCTCTATCTTTTTGATGATCATCTGAATCAATGGCAGCAATCGGTATGACTTCATGTTCGACATTGGTTCGTTTGTCTTTTTGAACACATTTGTCTTCTTCGACATCCGCTCCGGCATTGTCATAATCATGCTCATGATACTCACCTAAATCGTTATTAAATACGCTAGTATCGAAATCAGGATAGGATTCCTTTGCTGCAGTCGCATTTGATTGTTTACAGTCAGAATTATTGAGATATTCAAGATGTTCAATATCATTTGCGTGAGCTTGATAATCATTTGACTCAATTGGAATAATCGGCACGACTTCATTTTCATCAATGCATTGTTTGTTTTCTTCGCCATCCACTGATACACAGTCAGGCTAACCGAGACCTAGTGAATCATTGTCATTATCTTGATCATGATTATCACCTTATTTAGTATTAGGCACACGAGCATCGAGATCACGATAGGATTTCTTTGCTGCAGTCAGAGCGACCATCATCGCCTTCGGTTACGTTCCACAGCGACGAAGAGAGTCTCAACTGTTACGACGAAAACCCGGACGATAGCAACGTCACGGAGATACTATCCGAGGTTAGCCGTTATTATTTTATTATCGACTAGTATCGATACAATTCATTCACGGTTTTATTCCCTTCGACTGTATCTTTTAGCGCACAGTTAAGATTATTGAAATCTACAAGTGGTTCAATATCATCTGTACGATCCTGATGATCATCCAACTCATTTGCGGGATTCGATTGACCTCTACTTTAAGAATAGTTCCTTTGTCGTCTTGCACGTTGGATGATGTACAGTCAGGAGATGCGGTATCATTTTTCAATATTATCTTTGCTACGACCATATTTCATGGTATACAGTGCTGGATACCGAAGTTTACAACTGGTCCGATGTCATCTCTATCTTTTTGATGATCATCTGAATCAATGGCAGCAATCGGTATGACTTCATGTTCGACATTGGTTCGTTTGTCTTTTTGAACACATTTGTCTTCTTCGACATCCGCTCCGGCATTGTCATAATCATGCTCATGATACTCACCTAAATCGTTATTAAATACGCTAGTATCGAAATCAGGATAGGATTCCTTTGCTGCAGTCGCATTTGATTGTTTACAGTTAGAATTATTGAGATATTCAAGATGTTCAATATCATTTGCGTGAGCTTGATAATCATTTGACTCAATTGGAACAATCGGCACGACTTCATTTTCATCAATGCATTGTTTGTTTTCTTCGCCATCCACTGATACACAGTCTGGCTAACCGAGATCTAGTGAATCATTGTCATTATCTTGTTCATGATTATCACCTGATCCCGATCCTTGATCATGATCCTGATCACGAAAGGATTTCTTTGTTGCAGTCAGAGCGACCATCATCGCCTTCGGTTACGTACCACAGCGACGAAGAGAGTCTCAACTGTTACGACGAAAACCCGGACGATAGCAACGTCACGGAGATACTATCCGAGGTTAGTTGTTATTATTATATTATCGACTAGTATCGATACAATTCATTCACGGTTTCATTCCCTTCGACTGTATCTTTTAGCGCACAGTTGAGATTATTGAAATCTACAAGTGGTTCAATATCATCTGTACGATCCTGATGATCATCCAACTCATTTGCGGGATTCGATTGACCTCTACTTTAAGAATAGTTCCTTTGTCGTCTTGCACGTTGGATGATGTACAGTCAGGAGATGCGGTATCATTTTTCAATATTATCTTTGCTACGACCATATTTCATGGTATGCAGTGCTGGATACCGAAGTTTACAACGGGTCCGATGTCATCTCTATCTTTTTGATGATCATCTGAATCAATGGCAGCAATCGGTATGACTTCATTTTCGACATTGCTTCGTTTGTCTTTTTGAACACATTTGTCTTCTTCGACATCCGCTCCGGCATTGTCATAATCATGCTCATGATACTCACCTAAATCATTATTAAATACGCTAGTATCGAAATCAGGATAGGATTCCTTTGCTGCAGTCGCATTTGATTGTTTACAGTTAGAATTATTGAGATATTCAAGATGTTCAATATCATTTGCGTGAGCTTGATAATCATTTGACTCAATTGGAGCAATCGGCACGACTTCATTTTCATCAATGCATTGTTTGTTTTCTTCGCCATCCACTGATACACAGTCTGGCTAACCGAGATCTAGTGAATCATTGTCATTATCTTGATCATGATTATCACCTGATCCCGATCCTTGATCATGATCCTGATCACGAAAGGATTTCTTTGTTGCAGTCAGAGCGACCATCATCGCCTTCGGTTACGTACCACAGCGACGAAGAGAGTCTCAACTGTTACGATGAAAACCCGGACGATAGCAATGTCACGGAGATACTATCCGAGGTTAGTTGTTATTATTATATTATCGACTAGTATCGATACAATTCATTCACGGTTTCATTCCCTTCGACTGTATCTTTTAGCGCACAGTTGAGATTATTGAAATCTACAAGTGGTTCAATATCATCTGTACGATCCTGATGATCATCCAACTCATTTGCGGGACTCGATTGACCTTTATTTTAAGAATAGTTCCTTTGTCGTCTTGCACGTTGGATGATGTACAGTCAGGAGATGCGGTATCATTTTTCAATATTATCTTTGCTACGACCATATTTCATGGTATGCAGTGCTGGATACCGAAGTTTACAACTGGTCCGATGTAATCTCTATCTTTTTGATGATCATCTGAATCAATGGCAGCAATCGGTATGACTTCATGTTCGACATTGCTTCGTTTGTCTTTTTGAACACATTTGTCTTCTTCGACATCCGCTCCGGCATTGTCATAATCATGCTCATGATACTCACCTAAATCGTTATTAAATACGCTAGTATCGAAATCAGGATAGGATTCCTTTGCTGCAGTCGCATTTGATTGTTTACAGTCAGAATTATTGAGATATTCAAGATGTTCAATATCATTTGCGTGAGCTTGATAATCATTTGACTCAATTGGAACAATCGGCACGACTTCATTTTCATCAATGCATTGTTTGTTTTCTTCGCCATCCACTGATACACAGTCTGGCTAACCGAGATCTAGTGAATCATTGTCATTATCTTGATCATGATTATCACCTGATCCCGATCCTTGATCATGATCCTGATCACGAAAGGATTTCTTTGTTGCAGTCAGAGCGACCATCATCGCCTTCGGTTACGTACCACAGCGACGAAGAGAGTCTCAACTGTTACGACGAAAACCCGGACGATAGCAACGTCACGGAGATACTATCCGAGGTTGGCTGTTATTATTTTATTTTCTACTAGTATCGATACAATTCATTCACGGTTTCATTCCCTTCGACTGTATCTTTTAGCGCACAGTTGAGATTATTGAAATCTACAAGTGGTTCAATATCATCTGTACGATCCTGATGATCATCCAACTCATTTGCGGGATTCGATTGACCGTTACTTTAAGAATAGTTCCTTTGTCGTCTTGCACGTTGGATGATGTATAGTCAGGAGATGCGGTATCATTTTTCAATATTATCTTTGCTACGACCATATTTCATGGTATGCAGTGCTGGATACCGAAGTTTACAACTGGTCCGATGTCATCTCTATCTTTTTGATGATCATCTGAATCAATGGCAGCAATCGGTATGACTTCATGTTCGACATTGCTTCGTTTGTCTTTTTGAACACATTTGTCTTCTTCGACATCCGCTCCGGCATTGTCATAATCATGCTCATGATACTCACCTAAATCATTATTAAATACGCTAGTATCGAAATCAGGATAGGATTCCTTTGCTGCAGTCGCATTTGATTGTTTACAGTTAGAATTATTGAGATATTCAAGATGTTCAATATCATTTGCGTGATCTTGATAATCATTTGACTCAATTGCAACAATCGGCACGACTTCATTTTCATCAATGCATTGTTTGTTTTCTTCGCCATCCACTGATACACAGTCAGGCTAACCGAGACCTAGTGAATCATTGTCATTATCTTGATCATGATTATCACCTGATTTAGTATTAGGCACACGAGCATCGAGATCACGATAGGATTTCTTTGCTGCAGTCAGAGCGACCATCATCGCCTTCGGTTACGTACCACAGCGACGAAGAGAGTCTCAACTGTTACGACGAAAACCCGGACGATAGCAACGTCACGGAGATACTATCCGAGGTTAGCTCAAGCGACTCACAGGATAGTGTGTCAATATGGCGCGCTCGAGGGCACCACTACCGGGTTTTAGCCCGTTCGTGTGAGCGATGACGTGTTCTAGAGCGATTCCCAGAACGTATCGGCAACTTTCGGATAAGCGTGTTCCGAAAAAACAAAAATTGCTTTACTTGGATAGGGAAATGAGTACTCCGTGTTGTCTTTTGCGAGCAAATAGCTGAATAATTTAGATGGGCGTTAAATTGACGCTTTTCTTATTAGCGACAAGAGGTTAGCGGTAGCATTAGTAGTAGCAGTTTTCTAGAATAAGCTTGTACGTATCTGAGCAATCAAGCTGTACTCTAGGTTTAGTTGAACTTTTTTGATCAATTTAAGTTTTCTAATGTCCAATTCTTCTAGTACGTTGGTGATTGGAAATTCAATATTTTGAATTTGTTTTCCATGTATTGGGACTAGATAACCATCTTTAAGTGACCTTTGTGGTTTGTTTACAATTATCTATTTCAATTATTGTGGATTCTTGTATGAACCTTCTTTCTCCATATGAGACCGTTAATTCGATATTTTTGCTGGTATCTACCAGAATGATTCCTTTCATCACCTCTTTAATTCGAATGGCACTTTGACGACGAGTAAGATGACATCGGGTGTTCCATGAGTTAGCATGTTTTGAATGCTTTGATCTTTGATAGGAGTTGTGTCTTCGCATATGTTGCAAATGGGTTGTTGCGAATGCAACCTCTTTTTCATATAAAATTAAGGAGTCCTTGTAATTTTTTGCGAATTATAAAATTACTACCTTTATTCCGATAGTATTATAGTCGTGCGTTCTCAAGTAGCGTGGTCAACCGACTGATCTCTGTCAGCTTTACGGAAGCATCTTGTTTCGATTCCATCAGCTGACCGTTTACATCCTTCGTTTCGGTGTTTGCCGCTTCGAGGGACGAATCAAGCATGCTGATCCGATCCAGAGAACGTGACACTTTCCCAGTTATCTCATCGATGATTCCTTCCAGCTCGTTCACCTCAGCGTTTGTTTCCTCCTGTTTAAGCATCAAGCCTTCCTTCCCGGTCGTCCTGGGCACTTTTCAACAGATCGACTAGTTTCTTGGTTTAGTTCCGATCGTTTGTCGCTCCAATGTTTGGCTCTGGTTTAATTGCTTAAAACTGTGATTTAGTGATTGGGCTGATTGTGGTATTCGCTTATGTACGGGAGTATTTTGAGTTTTTCCGCGTTTTCTTATGTGTATTTTCGCAATCGACGCATCAAGCCTCTCCAGGCCGAGCTGTTTGCTTCGGGCTAAAAACTCACGAGTCGTCAGCGCGTAAGAGGGTGACGGAGCATCGATAAAGGCTTGCGAAGCATCGTTCGCTTAAATGTCGATGACCCTGAAGGTCGAATTTGACATCGAGCCTACCCACTGGCCCAAATGACATTTGTAACGCTCTCGCGCACCCAGAGAGTGAACCGGTTGAAAAGCTCACGTCTGTGAATTTAGTATAAAATTCACGTCTGGGACGGATTTTAGTATAAAAGGCAGAACAGGGCTCCTGCGAGGCTCTTTTTTCGCAATCATAACAAAGACCTCTTTAAAGTTTATATTTTCTTTCTTCCTATAACGTTTTGGAAGATAAAGAACTGAAAAACGTCTTTTTTTATTAGCATACTATTGCATTCGCAACACGACCCTTTAACCATGTACCCAATTTATTGGTGGGATCAGTTATGACGACAATATCGGCAACCTTAATGGGTTCCGTTTGTCGGTTCCATTTCGGGCGGTCGGTTCCCAAAACACCTTAACGTAGTATAAATCGTATAAATGTTTTTGTTCCAGCATTTGCGGTTGAAATTCGATTGATACAGAATAATTACCCGTTCTCCCTATGAGAATATGGAACGATGTTAATGCTTCATCATCCTCGTGATTAAGTGATACATGCGTTAGAGGTCGTGAATTTCATACGAATTCCGCATGTATCAATGCTCTTCTTAACGTTTCTAGTGTAGGAGGACGATGCCGCCAGCAGTATATCATTTCCTTTAGAATGGATTTTATTATACGAATCAGCCTTTCCCATGATGCACCAAAGTGTGGGGCAACTGGCGGGTTAAAGTGCCATGCAATATTTAGATTCATTGCTTCTCCTTTTGGCATTACGAAGTTGATTTGTTTTACCAACCGTAGTAATTCATTGTTCGCTCCCACAAAATTTGTTCCGTTGTCGCTATACACCTGTGACACGGCTCCTCTTCTTCCTTGAAAGTTCGTGAAACAAAGCAAGAAAGAGTCTGTATCCAATTTTTCAGCCAATTCTATATGGCTTGCGCGTGTCGTCATACACGTAAATATGACACCCCAACGTTTTTCGACAGATCGTTAAACCGCTACGTCAAATGGTCCAAAATAATCAATACCCGGAAGCGTGACCGGGTAAACATATGCGTCCGTTCGGCAAGTAGGTAACGGGTTCATTATTGGCGGTACTGGCTTCGCTTTATCGTTTTTGCAATATTGGCATCTAGCCTTAACATAACGGAAAGTTGTATGTAATCCAGTTATGAAATATTTTTGTTGCAAGATTGCTAGAACTATTTTGTCGGATTGGTGGTTATATATTTCTTAATACCATAGTATGATCAGGTGCGTAATATGATGGTGTTTTGGTACTTTGGTACCCTAGCTAGTTTAGGCAAATTTTCTGCAAATTCCAATCTACTTCGGAAGCGCATTACCCCGTTTTTATCTAACATTAGGGTGAGCTTGGACCAAGGTCCTTTGGTTGTCAGCTTCTTGCTTTGTTCTAGGTCGCTGATCTCAGCAGGGTAGACTTTCCTTTGAGCCTTTCGATATAGGATATTTTCGGCTTTCATACGATCTTCAACCGTATAGTGTTTGCTGAATTTCTTGCGTTTTAGTCCGTATCCGGCGATTTTCATTATTATACATACGTGGATTATGAATTTCCACCAATTGGATAAATTTGATTGTTGTATGAAATTCTCGTCTCTTTGATGCAAATTTACGAAATGTTCTTCTTCGTTTGTTTCCGCGATAATCGTTTGAGGCCAATATTTTTCAGGCGCCTTAAGGAATTCAATGCCAGTTAGCCATATTGATGATCTTGTAACCTTTTTGGTGGCCTCATCTGCTGAATTCTGACCCGTTGGCACCCATCTCCATTGATCCATGGTTGTCGTTTTTAGGACTACTCATATGCAATGAGCAAAAAATTGCTTGTACTTACGGTGTGCCGAGTTAATCCAAGCTAGCGCCGTTTTAGAGTCACTCCAAAAAATTGACCTTGATACCATCATTCTTGTTTCCCGTTTCCATGTTTGGAACGAGTTTGGGATATTAGTGAATGTATCGATACGCGGGTTACTTATTTCTTGCAATGAGATTTCGATCTCGATATTTGTTCTTTTACATCGTGGCATACATCGTACCATGGTAACAAGTATTATAGATAATAGTATCATTCCTCCAACGGATTCAAATGAATTTATCTTAAATGTCAAGGATTCATTTTGCATACTAATAAAATTTAGTTTCTTTCGATGCTCTAAGGTAAGGTTGTGTAAATATGTAGTTGGCGGTATGTCGACGGTTAATTAGGAATTCTCTGGCGAAGAGAGAGAAAAAAAAAACAAAAAAGCTAGTCTTTATTTCGCTCTAATTCTTGCTCTTGCTTACTTCACTTGCTAACTACCTTTTCTTCAATTTCTTCTCTCTTTTTATATACAAACGGATGAGCATTGGATGCTATGATGAGGAAGGCATGTTATAACAAGCATGGCAATCTATGACCATCATGGCATGCTATAACATTCCCTCCCTCAGTGTGCATGTCTCACTCATTTTTTTCTGACTATTTGCTCATTCCGTCTGTCACCTTCAACAGCTCCGATGTCGCTTATCCGCGTTTCAGCTCTTTGTGGAGTGGTTCGGTAATTTTTTCTCAAGTACGTCTAATATTGCAATCTTTGTTGCTGGACGAGTGTAAATGCCATTCGCGGTTTGCACGCTGGCCTGTCGAACCTGGCCGTCTTTGGCTTGGATGACGTCTACTACTTTGCCTTTTGGCCAACAGCTCCTAGCCATGGTATTATCCGCTTTAATCACAATATCGTCTACTTTAATCAGAGGTCTCGGCTTTTGTTGAGCCGATCGCCATGAAATTTTCACGCATATGGGACCATCTTGACGTGCTGTGGGCGGTTTACTCCCGTCCGAACTGCCCAGTAAAAGATGGTTTGAGGTTATCGGGCTGTCGGTCGAGAGTTAATGATGAATTCGATTTCCGCTAGCGTCGACATTAGAACTTCACCCGTTAGACGTCTAGGTAGCTCAAATTTTTCGATAACGGTCTTTATAGACCGAACTAGACGTTCCCAACAGCCTCAAAAGTGTGGTGTGCCCGGTGGGTTGAAACTCCATTTCATTGCTGGTCCCGTGAACTCCTTCATTATCTCTTGTTCGTCTACTTCTTTCAAAGCCTCAAACAGTTCGCGTGAAGAAACAACGAAATTTGTGCCCCGATCGCTGATCAATTTGAGTGGGATGCCGCGTCTCGCGATAAATCGGCGAATGGCCATGATACAGGAGGCTGTGTTTAAAGATTGAGCCACCTCAATGTGTACGGCACGAGACGTCAGACATGTGAATATGACACCCCACCGCGTTTCCACTTGTCGTCCAAAAACCACTAGAAGGGGACCAAAGTAATCGATTCCCGTGAATGAGAAGGGTCTTTGCCCAACGGCTACTCTTTGATATGGAACGTTACCCATCAAGGGGGGCCTCGGGTTTGCCCCGACGTTCTTGCACATCTGGCAGGTTGCTCGAACATGGTTGTACTCAGTGCGTAACCGAGGGATTTAGTACCGTGATCGAAGTTCATTTATGACCGTTTGGTGTTGGCAATGCTTGAATTTCTGGTGCATATCGAGGATTATTAGTTGTGTGCCGTGATGCTTTCGCGGGAGGATGATAGGCTGTCGCGTTGCCTCGGGAATTCCGGGCCAGTCAGCAATGAGCCCTCGCTTTCTCATTATTCTTGGTTCGTCGATCATTGGTGTTAGTTTAAAGAGGCTGCTGGTCTTATCCACGCCTTTTTCCCATGCGCGTAGCTTACTTCCCGCATTCTTTAAATCTTGCACCTCGCGAGGGTATGCCTCCAGCTGAATTTGAGTAAACAGGATACGTTCAGCTTCAGCCAGTTCTGCTTGTGTCATTGGCCCGCGGACAGTCTTCTCTTTTTTCAAACAGCGTCTAGCATTGGCTGTGAATCTGATAACGAATCCAACTGTCCTTACCAATTTTTTCCACTTCGAGAAACGATGGAACGCAATCAGCGGTTCTTCCACTTGATGATGCAAGACGTTGGGGCGCAATTTCTCAGATGTATCCTTCGGATATGTCACGGAGTTGGGCCATTCGTTCTCGGTGGTCCATAGGAAGCTCGGGCCAGAGAACCATCTGCTGGTGCAGGTGAGCGCTGGCGTGGTTGTCCACTTAGTCCCATCATCGGCCACGTTCAGCTTTGTGGGTACCCATCTCCATTGCTCGACATGTGCTATTTCCAAAAGCTTTCCTACTCAGAAAGCTACAAACTGATTGTATCGGCGATGATCCGAGCGCAACCAGCTTATCACGTTCCGAGAGTCGGTCCAGAATATTGTGCGTTACACGTTGATGCGAAGAGCGCTAATGATAGGCGATGCCCAACGCGCTCCAATTACAGCGGCTTGGAGCTCCAACCTTGGGATTGAAAGGAACCGCAATGGGGCCACTCGAGTTTTAGAACCCACCAGAGCGCATTCAACGATGTCGTTTTCTTCGAACCTCAGATATGCAACGGCGGCCATGCCATTTTCGCTAGCGGCACAAAACACATGCAGTTCCGTTTTTGAAAGCGGGGACGTAATTTGTCGGAAACACCTCGGTACTTTGACGTATTTTACTTTGGGCAGTATTGGTAGCCACCTGGCCCATTTTTCTAATAGCTGGCCTTCGAGTTGCTGGTCCCATCCGTAGCCGGCTCGCCAAATTTCTTGTAAGAGAATTTTCAAATACTTTAAGTACTGTCCAAGTAACCCTAATGGATCGTATATGCTCATCAACACACGTAGGATCTCTCGTTTCGAGATGAACGCTGTTGAACATGTCTCGTAGTATCTTTGAGCCAAGCGGAACGTGAATATATCGCAGGAGGTGTCCCACCACTTTCCGAGGATCTTTTCCACCGCCATTCTGTTTCCTTCGTTAACATTTCCTTCTTCGTTATTTAGCGATCGTAGTTGGCAGACGACGTTCTTTGCGTTAGAGAGCCAGTTCCGGATCTTGAATCCTCCACTGGCGTGGATGTGACGGACTTCATCGGCCAGCTTGAGAACGCCTTCTCTTCAGTTTCTACGCTCATCAGCATATCATCCACGTAGTGTTCTTGCTAGATGCATTGCACTGCTCGAGGATACTTATCGGTGAAACGATCCGCGTTGCAGTTCTTGATGAATTGTGCGCAACTCGGAGAGCACGACGCACCGAACGACATCACGGTGAATACGTACACATCAGGGGGCCGGTTTGGATCCTTTCCTACCCAGAAAATCATCTGACTACGCTGATCTTCGGCCTTTATCTCTATTTGATGAAACATTCCACGAATATCCCCTACGACAGCCACGCGATATTCGCGGAACTTAAGCAGAACCGAAAGTAGGCTGGCAAGCAAGTCTGGCCCTGTGAAGAGGAAGGAGTTTAGACAGACTGCATTCACTTTGGAAGCTGCGTCGAATACTAGTCGTATCTTTCCGGGTTTATTTGGGTTGATTACTGGGAAGATGTGAGTTCAGATGGGTTTTTGAGTTGATGAGATGTTTAGAATGTAGCCAATTTGCATTTATATAACCGTAAATGAATTTGTCGGAATTAATGCTAATATTTTCCTTTAAAACTGAAAACGATACTAGAAGATGGTCGGAGGAAAAGTGTATAGAAGTTTTCAGCTCTGAGAATTCAAGACTATTGTTGCTAAGTGCAGCATCAATTGTTAATGGATTGCGTTTTGCATCTGCGAGGAAGTGAGTGAGTGTGTTTGGATAGTAAACAGTGAACTGACCTTTTTGAATTTTATGAAATAGGTATTTGCCGTCTGAGTTTGTGCATGCATAGATCCACATGTGATGACGGGCATTTAAATCCCCACAAATTATATAGTTATTTTTTAGTTTCGTAAGATTACTAATATCTTTTTTAAATGTACTGACTGATGTATTCGCACCAGGAGGGTAGGCCGCCACTATAGAAATTGGTCCATTATTCTTTGATACTGTAATGCCTATTACTTCGATAAGGTTAAGTTTAAAAGAACTCATATGTCTGAAAGCTAGATTGTTTCTGGCAAGCATAAGGACCCCTCCTTTAATACTGCATACTATATCTAACCAGCGTGTCGCATAATTTAGTTTATTGAACCTATGCTCATATTTTAAAAAAGTTTCAACTATTATCATAACATCTATGTTTGTTTTTCTTCAGAAACCGTGTTAATTTTGTTTTTTTTTTACTAAAAACGGCGTTGGCGTTCCAGTATGAAATATTTGCATATTGGTTCGATTCCATTATTTAGGGAAACAATACTTGCTTACCACTTCAAATATTGCGGTGATTTGTTGCTGTTTAGTGTTACACACCCGTAGCGTACAAAAAAATAAATACTATTTCAGTAAGTTCAGTTGCGTTGAAAAGCTCTTTATTGTTGTGGGCTGCGACGTTACTTCATTTAATGTTACGGAACCTGTACTGCGGGGAGTGGGCTTGGATGGTAAGGCAGGGAACGCGTTATCCGCAAAAAATCTCTTGCCATTGGTTTCGGCACTGATTTAATGGAATTAACTGAGCGTTTCTAGGTAGCCCGTGAAGTTAGAAGAGTGATTGCCTTCACAAATTGCACATTTGAGTTTGTTTTTCGGTACTAACCCATTCTCACTAGCCTCACCTTCTGTTAGGGGATATTACTGGAACGTGGATACCAGCACATTTATTATAGATAGCTGGATGATGGCAGTTAGCGGCTCCGTGTCCAAATGTTTGGAAACGTTTGCGCTGGATTGGCCCTTGTATATTTGAATAGTAGGTCCAGCATACTCTTCAATTGTTTAGTGCGTTCATACTGCGAAGCAGCGGCATTGAAATATTTTATTTAGGGAAGTGTAGCAAAATAGTGGCATGCTCGTTATATTTCTCATTTGGAATCGTAAATTTCTTTACGGCTGAAGGCTTGATCCCTTCTTTTACTAATACCTCAAGGACTTCCGCAGTTGGCTCACCAGACTATACCCTAGTTTGATCACCAGAATTGAAGATCAAGTTCTGTTTCTCACTTTCTATTTCAGCTAGTGGTGGGAGAGATATTTTGAAGAATCCTACACTTCTCCTGATACCAATAATAACTCCCCCACCGCGCCTACTCCTTGACGAGTTGTTGCGATCGTGACAAATAATGTTATATCCGTAGAAGGTTACTTTTTTCTTCTACGAGCCAAGTTTCTGCAAGAGCAAACACGTCCGTGTTTAGCTATTAATGCTTTGAAAAAGTCTTTTTTCAAAGGAAACTCATACAATATCATTGGATTATGTTGGACATTGAAAGTCTCAATAGTCCAGTTGTATTAATGAACTTAAAGTAGACCACTGCCCGAGCCATTTGCATAGTGCACAGGGAGTCCAATAATTCCTATGTGGAAATTAGCTCCTGAAATGCTTGACGATGGGTACGCAGTTTCGTCGCTGGCCTGGTTTGTGGAGCAGTTAAGAGATCTGATTACTAGGAGATTTTGTGTCCCTAGGAGACTTAACCTTTTTCAGGATTTTTCTGCGATGTTTCAAGACTGCTCTCTTCACTCTTACAGCCAACTGTGAAATTGCGGTAGCTAAACATACAGGTTCGGTGATTGAAACACAAGACTCCTCATTCATGAGATTGTAGCCGTTGGAACCCATAAGAACAGCTGCGTATGAACCGAGCGAGCCTGTTGGAATTGGAGTTTTTATAGCTCAGATTGCGGTTTTTTATAAACTGAATAATCCCACAATCTGTGCCATGTTTTTTTGCATTGCACGCATTTGAATGGGTTAACAGTGCGTTCCGTCACATGGCGTGGTCGTTAGCATTTGTTGCAGGTAGTTTTATTACTGCAGAATATTTTTGAGTTACCTGTTTGGATACAGTTCTCTCCGGTAGCCACCCTGGGAACAAAAGTTCTAGCAACTGGGATATGGAGAACCTTAAAAACTAAAAAGGGTGGAAGAGCCGTTCCCTCAAACGTGAGTCACTTGGATTTCCATTCCATGTATAGATTTTAGCCATCAATGATGGTAGTCGAGTATAACGGGTGGACGGCGGTTACCCTGACTGCAGGAACAATGAAGTTTCGAAAGCCCCCAATCCGAATTTTAGGAGATCCGCAATGCGGATTTCGAGATCCATCCAGCTCGGTTGCGATAATGCGTTATTCGGGGATGCACTTTAAATGCTACTTAAAGCTTTGTTGAATATTACGGCAGTCTCAAACTGACCGTTCAGGGTCGATGATAGCACTAGAGTTGAGCTCGAGAGCTGCTCTACAACCAAATTTTCAGAAGTACGATTGCTGTTTACCCGGACGTAATGACCTCGTAGAGCAAATATTATTTCGCAAATAATATTACTACTGATTATGGCGAATGACTTGTGTTATTGAAATGCCTTAGATTGTTGTCCTTACGTAAGCGCACTTTTTTCAATTCACTAGCCTATTCTACAGAAGTTTGTTATTTTTTTTCCAAAAAATCGCAATTTTTCTGACATTTTACTCGTTACTCGACTCGATAATGCTGTTGAAATTATAACGTGATTCAATTAACATATTCCTGATATGTTATACGTTGTGCAATAACGGTGTTTCTGTTTTTTAATCTACAGAAGCTCGTCCATCACCAAATGAGTTTAAAAATTTAAAATTTTCTTTCATGACGCGTAGCTTTTTCCATTTAGTTATGATGTTGGTTCATGTTCAAGTTCCTAGTTTTCAGTTTTCAATAATAAATTTTCAAATTTTATTTGTACTGTTGAATTTTGACTGGTTTTGAAGGCATTGTACAATTGGCATTGTACATTAATCCGAATAAATAAGTGTTTGGAAAATTTTGAGGGGGCTCGATAGCCGAAGCGTTAGCGTGCGACATGAGCATACGATAGTGTCGGGCAATAATCTCGACTTAGCCTCTTTCGCACGCAGCACTGACTATTCAGCTACGTGAAAAGTTCAAGTTATAGCCGTAGCAAGATCAGGCATGGATTGTACGGTTTTTGAGCCATTTAATAAGAATAAGATGGAAATGTTAGCAAACATTGATATGTAAAGGTATAAAAGATTAATTAGGTATAATTTATTCCATAACTTAAAGAATGCATCCTAGGAGAAAACGGTTAGAGCTTTTGAACTATGAAAACGTATGAAAAATATTCAGAGAGATTTAGTCTTCTACGTTCATGTATAGTACTTGGATTACGTTACAGAACGTGATCCTTTAAGGGATATTTTATAGTACTTAGATGCCGAAAACATTGTTTAACGTTCAGCGTTGAACTACGTTTTATTGCATGTAACATATGTTTATTTGTTTGTGTATTGTAAGTTTTATTGTAAAATAAAAGAATAGTGTTATTTTCAATTTTCGTTCACATCGTTTAAGTTCAGATCTGAAGCATCCGAAATTTTGGAAACTTGAAAACCAGAAAAACTGAAAATACATGCATATAGTTCGGGAATAGCATTTAGGGGTCCATCCAATATTACTGTGTCATTATTTATTTTCACCTATTATGCCATTTTGCCTATTATAGTTGACACAGAAACATTCATATAACCCTGATGAAATTTCTTTGTCGAACTTATAATCATTGCGTTCAATATATGGATTAACATTCCTCAAGTATATAAAATATATACCAGATATTTAGTGCCTACTTGAAGTAAAAAAAGCACAAATAAATAGCATGACAATCCTACTAATTATTTAGATTTATTTAGAAGGATTAGATATAAAATTTCATTGTTGTTTGTCGCCTCGTTTTATATCTATCTGTCAGACCAACGGAAATGGTCGTAGCTAGTCCGAGCTACCCATTGGCGGCTTTAACTACAAATATTATACTTTTTTCGGCCAATAACTTTTTTCAACATTTTGTCAGTGATGTGAGCTGAAAGATGGAAAAACAAAATCATTCGATGAGTAACAGAAGTATATAGCCTAAAGTAATCCCATATATCCTGCTATGACAATCCTAACTAACTGCTATTAGAATAAAGTTCCATTAATTTTTAAAATAAAACAGCGTAAGTGTCTCCTTCAGGCTTGTTCTTTATTATACCCTCAATTATTTATTACCTTTGTCTATTTTACCGAAATAAATTTATTATCTTTGCTATTGACTATAAAGCCACTTTTTTCACCGTTACGAGTTATTATAGCACATAGAACAAGGAATAAATGCATAAATGAATCGATAGTTTAATCAAACATTTAATTCAGAAATAACTAAAACGAAATTGATAAATGACACAGAATGATTAATATATGAAATGGAAGAATGATCAAGGTTCGAAAGAATATAACATCTGAAGCGGTCATCGTCGCCTCGTAATCATAATCTGAGTCGTAAGCATAAGCAGAAGTGTCGTCTATCGATCGTGCGATCACACTGCACCGTAGGTTAAAATTATTATACATTTGTAAGCAAGATCGTTAGCAAGTGTCTCGGGCCAAGTAGGTATCGAGGGAACCCAAACACATGTCTACGATCAGTTGGTATCGGGAAGCGTACGAATAAATGTCACAAGTGAAGTGAACAAGTGTTTTTATATTGTCACCGCACTCTTCTGGGACAACTCCCTCTTCTCCACCAGGCCTGACGACGCTCCTGGCCAGACGCTGCTTCTACATCTGGTGACAGCGGTACCTCGCAACAGCGCGCTGGTTTGCCAAATCTCAGGTAGGTAAAGAGGTAGGTATAAGTAGATTAAAAATATAACATATACATAAGATTAATAGATAATCCGAAACACAGCTCCTGTGCAAGTGAAAACCGCAATCGGTAGTGAAACAAAAGTGCGTTTGCGTAGAGTAAACAATTTAGGGTCTTTTAATAACATATTCGCCATAATAAGTGGTTAATTCCGGACGAGCGAAAGAGTATTTGCTCTGCGAGGCCGCTAAGTCCGGGTAAATACCGAACGAAATTCTGAAAAGTTGGTTGCGGATCAGCCCTCGAGTTCAACTCCAGTGCTATCGTCGACACTGAACGATCAGTCTCGAGACTGCCGCAAAAACCTGCAAAGCTTTAAGCAGTACTTAAAGACCTTAAAGCAAGACTTTGCCAACCATAGTCTTAAAATAGAGAGAGCACTAAACTTCTCTACAGAAAAAATGGCTCATGAGTTTCCAATGGAACGGGCGATCAAATGTATCCCCGAATATCGCGGTGTCGCCGCCGAGCTTGATGGTTTTTTTTCACCAGGCGGATTGTTTTGCGTCCCAAATACCTGAGGGTGAGCCTGAAGAACCCCTAATACAGGTGGTTATGATGAAATTAAAAGGGCCTGCTGCCTCTTATTTTTCACGAGTGTACAGTGAATCGTGGGACGAAGTTAGAAGGAAGATAAATAAGTATTTTGGGGAACAAGTGAGGTTGGAAGAAATTTTTCACCAAGTGGAAACACTACAACAAAACCACCGTGAAAAATTTATTTCGTACAAGGAAAGAGTTTTGAAAATAAAAGACCACATCGATAACTACGATGAAAGTCTCAATGAGCAATCCTATGCATATAGGAACCTCAGAATTAATTTTTTGGCTGGGCTTCGGGATCGTAGCCTGATAAATATTGCTAGAAGCAATAAAAATCTTCCTTTAGAACAGTTGCTTGACATGCTTGAGGAAGAATGTGCAATGGCCGAGCAAATATCTCAGATAGAAAAGCGGCTACCGAAGCAACCGCCCATGTTCACAAATCATTCGAATAGCAATAGCTATCGCAATAAATCGAACAATAGGTTCTTCAATAGCAGCAATGAGAGATGGCAAAGCCACTACCAACACTCAAACCCACCACCATGGCATAACTATTCAACACCGAATCAGCAAAATTATAGTGGGTCATATTTGAATCCGCATGCTTCGCAATATACACCCGAGTCATTTTCGCAATTTCAGCCAAATAACATTTCGCACTCCTTTTTGCCCGCACACAATTCTACAACGAATGTGATGCACGAAAAACCATTGCATTTGCAAAACCCTATGGAGTATCAGACACATAAACGACCCTTTCAAAATAAATATAACCGGACTGAAATTAATAAAAATCATCCAAAAAACTAGATGTAGGGGGTCTGATAAATAGCCACCTTGCCAGTCCCCCGAAAATTAAACCAATTTTTTTAAATCATCAACAAGAATTCCTTACGAAACCAAATCAAACAAATGGTAATAATATACCCAAGAAAACTAGTATCGAGCACAACGAAGTTCTTAAGATCAATTGCGCGAATAATAACATTTTTTTTGTACGGGTCTCCACAACAACCGTTCGGAGCGAGATTTTGGACTATGTACTCGACTCAGGTGCCGGCTACAACCTGTTAAGCTGGGAGGTAGCAGTACGACTAGGAGAAGAACTAATTGATAAACAAGATAGAATAAAACTTTCTGGTTTCAACGGAACTCAATCCGAAACAGAAGGTTCAATCCTGGCAAAATTGAATATTGGCGAGTCAATTTATGATGTTAAATTCTTCTTCATAAAAAAACTTCTCGTATCAGGCATCTTAGGAGCTCCGTTTTTAAAAAAATACATGATCACTATAAGCGAAAATTTTGAAACTGTTACTTCAAAAAAATCAAACGCAAAAGATGACAATTGTGATAAGGCTAACGGGATCATTCTAAGCCAAGCAAATATGGCAAACATAATCGAAAAGGAAACGCAATCGATAGCTGCATCTACGTTCCCAGAAGAACCAATCGAACACAAATTAGCAAGTTTTTCAAAACTAGACGAAAAAAACCTAGACTATGATATTTTGGAAATGAAGCAGAAAAGCCACGTGTACGGAGAAAACCGTTTAAACATGCTTTCAAAAAAAAATTAATCTTAGCCACGTCACTGAAAACGAACGTAACGATTTGTTGAAAATTCTCGATAAACATAGTGAACAATTTTTTTTAGACGGTGATAAACTGACGGTCACCGGGGCTACATGTCACGAAATTGAAACCTCTACCAACATTCCTATAAATAAAAGACAATATAGATTCCCAGCAGCTATCACTTCTCAAATAAAAGAACAAATTGAAGAAATGCTTGCTCAAGGAATAATTAAACCTAGCAACAGCCCCTGGAATGCCCCCGTTCTATGCGTGCCAAAAAAACCGGACGAAAACGGACAAGTTCGCTACAGGATTGTAGTCGACTACAGAGCTTTGAACACGATAACTAAATCTTTTGTATTTCCAATTCCCTTAATTGATGACATTTTAAGTAATCTAGGAGACAGTCAATTCTTTTCAACAATAGATTTAAAATCAGGATTTTATCAAGTGCCAATTCATCCTAGAGATGCTGAAAAAACTGCATTCTCTACACCGACTGGTCATTACGAATTTACACGAATGCCGATGGGCCTTAAAAATAGTCCATCAACTTTCCAAAAACTTATGAATTCTGTTCTGTACGAGCTTGGAGACATTAGAGCCGTTGTCTACCTGGATGACATTATAATTTCAGGGAGAACAGTAGAAGAACATAATGAAAATCTTTTGAAAGTTCTGAATGGTCTTAGAGCTCATAACTTAAAATTGGAACCGGAAAAATTCAAATTGCTTAAGAAAGAAATTCAATATTTGGGACATGTTATAAACAAGCAGGGAATAAAACCAACCAGGGCCGCAATAAAAGCAATTGCAGACATGAAGCACCCTCGAACCGTAAAAGAAGTTCGATCATTCTTAGGCACAATCAACTTTTAATTTAATTTAAAATTTATTAAATTTTTAATTAATTTAAAATTTATACCAAATGTGTCTGATAGGCGGAAACCTCTTAATGCATTGCTAAGGAAGAACGTCACATTCATGTGGTCTCGCGAATTTGACATCGCATTCCAGGATTTAAAAAACTGCCTTGTATCAGAACCTTTGCTAGTAAGACCCGACTACAAAAACACCTTTGTTATAACAACCGATGCGAATAACTACGCCATTGGAGCTGTGTTATCAAACGAAAACAATATCGAAATGCCCATAGCATATGCAAGTAGATCTCTGGCGCCAGCTGAAAAGTGATATCATGCAATTGAGAAAGAACTACTCGCAATCGTATGGGCGACCGATTATTTCAAGCAATATATTTTTGGCCAAAAATTTGTAATCTATACGGATCATAGGCCATTAGTATCCATATGGAGATTAAAAGAAACATCTTCAACTCTAACACGATTAAGATTAAGATTACAAGGATTGGATTGCGAAATTCGTTACAAAAAAGGAAAGGCAAACATTGTAGCGGATTTCTTATCCCGTTTACCGGATTACATAGAGACTAACGAAGAAAATAAACAAGTAATAGGAGTTGTTACTCGGGGCTAAAATAGAAAGCAAGAACTAGACACGGTTAGCTCCGAACAAAACAACCAATACAAATTTGGCGAGAAAAATAATTTGCAAATACCAACGACCCAAACGCACTGGGAAGATTTATTAAAGATAAACGTTGACATTAAACCAACGGAAGCTGAAATACAAAGAAAATGCCAAAGAGCGGAAAAAAAGAAAATAGACAGAACTCGATTAGAAAATTATAATCACAATTCCGAAAAGACGGAATTGAACTCTAGCGAAATAAAACAAATTTTAAAAGAGTTCCATGACTCTCCTCTAGGTGGGCATGTCGGAGCAAGAAGAATGAGAAAAAGAATTGGAGAGCTATTGAAAAAAATGAGAACAGATATAGATAATTATGTAAAGACATGTGATTCATGCCAGAAAAACAAAATTCGAAAAACAAATAAGATCCCAATGAAAATAACCTCAACTTCCAACGCTCCTTTAGAAAAAATGTTTATAGACGTTGTCGTCCTACCGGAATCAGATACGGGAAACAAATATGGACTAGCAGTACAGGACGACATCTCAAGATATTTAATCGTATTGCCCATGAAAAACCAGGAAGCTTCGACAGTAGCAAAAACCTTTGTCGAGGGGGTAGTCTGTAAATTTGGATCCCCGCTGGAATTAGTTACCGATCAAGGCACAAATTTTATGAGTCAAGTTATGAAAAATATATGTAGACTCCTCAAAATTAAGAAAATAAACACATCCGCGTACCATCCACAAGCTAACCTAGTAGAAAGAGCAAACAGAGAACTTAAAATTTACTTACGCCAGTTCATTGGGCAAAACTCTGCAAATTGGGACCAATTATTACCATTTTTTACGTTTCAATATAATATTACAATAAATTCATCGACTGGATTCACATCATATGAACTGATGTTCGGACGAAAAGCTAGATTACCGACATCTATTTACAACCCAAACACAGGAAATAATTTTTATGGTGAATATTGTGAGCAATTGAAAACAAAATTAAAACAGGTACATCTTCTGGCCAAACAAAATTTGATCATGTCGAAAGAAAAACGTAAAACTATTTATGATCAGGACACTAATCAATGGCAACCAATGTAGGGTGCACTTGTACTAGTCAAGAATACCCCTACGGGAACTGGCCAAAAATTGCAAAATGCTTGGAGAGGTCCTTATGAAGTAGTTGAAATACCAAGCGAGCAGACATGCGTCATTAAAAACGGAAGGAAATTAGAAAAAATTCATGTCAACCGATTAATACGGTACCATGAACGACAGAACTAACTCTAAAAAAAAATAAAGTGAAAAAAAAATAAATATATAAATAAATACAACGAAATTTTTACTTGGACAATTTGTAGCAATTCTAACTCATATTTTTTTTTAGAATAACCATTTTACCACCAGAAAAAGGCACATCAAAGTTTCAAAAAAAAAATGATTTTTGCATGGCTTATAGTTAGCAACATCTGGATATTAGGGTTCAGCCAAGCAGAACTTACCCCTGAGAAAACATGGCAGTACTCACTACACGGAACGGAAGTGATACTAGAAGAAATGGGTGAGATTCTAATATCCGAGGGTATGTATAACTTTGAGCTTCATTTAAATATTTCCGGAGTCGATGAAAACATTGAAGAACTGGAAAGAATTTTCCAACATACCACCTTGTTATGCGAAACCCCAGAAAATTCATCCGAGGACATTCCTTGCAATTATAATTTGAAACAGTTAAAAAACACTTTTGACCACCTCAAAAAAAGACAAAAGCTTATCAAATCCTTTTTTGGAAAGCAAATTTCAAATCGCTCATGGAAATTTTGGAATGACATGGATGAAGACGATAGAATACGGGTAGATTTAAATATGGATAAAATCCGCCATAACGAGGAAGAAATTAGAAATACTATTCAGTTCCAGACATCGGCTCTAGGGAAAATATACTCTTTTGTAAATCAGACAAGTACTCAAGTGGACGAAACAGCTTCGTCACTGATAACCAAATTTAATTTATTACGAATAACAGTCGAGAACTATAGAAACCTCACAAATGGTTTGAAAGCTCAACTCTGGAAAAACAAGCGCCTATTTTATTTAATTGCATCCGTTAACCAACTATTGGCTAAAATACAAAAATACCAAAATATCTTTCTAAACGCGATACAAAAAAAGGAAAAATTTCAAACCATTTTCGATGTACTGGGTACCGATTTTGAAGATAAATTGATTAACAAGAGTTATGATATGATGCCTAGTTATTTAGCAATTCCCGAAGATCCTTTGCTCATTAAATTGATTGATTTTGAAATAACGCTTAAACAAAATTATGACTTACAATTTTTATTTAAAATCCCATTAGTTTATCGCCAAACATACACCATGAAAAAGATTATAGTAGCACCACACCTGAATGGGTCAACAGTTACAATGATTGAAATGACCAAAAATATAAGATTTATAGAAAAAGACTCGTTTTGGGGCTATGTCAGTGATAGCTTGTTTATACAAAAATGTACCCAATTGCAAAAGTTTAAAGTTTGTAGTTTATCAACTCCTCGAGAAAATTTAAAAACCCTGGAACTTTGCGCTACAAACGTGTTGTTTCACAATAACTCGTTAAACTGCCAAATGAGATATATCAAAATCAGTCACGACATTTGGTTCGCAACAGGCGAACATAACACATGGAAATTTTTAACGCCTATAAATACAGCGCTAAATATCACACGAGGACATAATTCATCGACACTTTTTTTAATTGGTACAGGACAACTAAAAATTGAACCTAATATGACTGTGGAGACAGACAATGTTAAAATAACGTATAACGAAAACGTCACGGAAAATAAAATATATTCAAAACATGTTACGAAAATATCTTTACCAGTTATGAAAGGAACTTTAGATTCAATACAACAAATACCTTTACTAGAAAATTCATTTCTTATTTATTCCATGCAAGATAAAGAAAAACTTTTTTAATTAGGTGTCGAAATAAACGCCCTAAATCACCATCCAACAGTATTAGAAAATCTGGCATATATACCTTACAAATACCCATGATGGTTTTCCACAACGACGGTACTAATTAGTTTGGGCATAATAGGAACGGTGGCGGGCTGTCTAAGAGGAAAAATGTCCTGCTGTTCTCGTCAATACAGCGTCGCACAAAACGAAAGAGGAGTCAAAAGGCATTCGCTAACACAAGAAATAAACATGATAGAACTACCAGCACAACGCACCGCCAACAGCAATATAGAAATTGAAAATCAATTAACAGAAGCTTTGAAACCAACAGTTCGCGCCTATAAGGGTAGAAGAATAAGACAAATAGTAATTAAAAAAAAAAGTAATAGGAGGATTTAGCGTAAACTAGTCGTTAAACGATAGAAGGTAATACTTTACACCATGGCTTGAAGGAATAACCACCCGAACCGACCACTTGGCGTTACGGAGGATATCAACGAAGTAAAGATTGACTTACGCTACGTATATGATTGACGAAGTAGAGGATGAGCGGACGCTATGGCATTGAGAGACGGCGTAAAGGCGGGTCGACAGCACAAGCATAAAAATTGAGGACATTTGACAATTGGGAGACATAGAGCAATAATGGAGAAGATGGGAGTCCACACAGGCACGATGGATACGTCAACGGAGGACACCGAATGGTTTGACTGGAAAAAAAGAGGTATCCACGAGTGATACAAGATCAAACCAAATTTATTCCCTGCCACCCATCGTCTAGCTCAAGATCAAAGTCACAAAACTGAATGGGGCATAGTCAGCCACTCCTGATAAACGATCCGAGAATGGACTGAATGACAAGGAAATAGCCAAGATGCTACTATTGTTTTGTCTTTGACTTGTACTACTGTTTACTCTTTAGCGTTGGCTAAAGACGTGAATTCAGTTCCCAAGAGCTCCCAAGGTAAAAACATGCTCCCCGTTCTTTAACAGAATACATAGTCTCGATTGCCCACATCACCATCACCATTCGAGTCAACTCGTAGATCTGACGGGCCAAATAAATAAGCCCTCTTTCTCACCGGCCATACCATTTCGGGGCTGAGGACTGGCGTGCGCGAGATTCAACAAGCAATGGTGTAAAGATACAAAAAAAAATAAGTGTAAGGGGGTGAAGCGGTCACACCGCATTGTAGTCATAAACTGAGTCGTAAGCATAAGCAGAAGTGCCGTCTATCGATCGCACGGTCACGTCGCCTCGTAGTCATAATCTGAGACGTAAGCATAAGCAGAAGTGTCGTCTATCGATCGTGCGATCACACTGCACCGTAGGTTAAAATTATTATACATTTGTAAGCAAGATCGTTAGCAAGTGTCTCGGGCCAAGTAGGTATCGAGGGAACCCGAACACATGTCTACGATCAGTTGGTATCGGGAAGCGTACGAATAAATGTCACAAGTGAAGTGAACAAGTGTTTTTATATTGTCACCGCACTCTTCTCGGACAACTCCCTCTTCTCCACCAGGCCTGACGACGCTCCTGGCCAGACGCTGCTTCTACACATCAAACAAAGAAAATTAAACAAAGAAGAAATTAGAAACGAAATGGTCATAATGATATTTGGAAAATTTACTATCCTTTTTTTTGACACTGGTTTACATCTTTACGCCTTCAAATATTAATGAGTATAACGATGGAGACGGTATAATGACATCCTTGTACAACTAAGGTTTTTTCTAACAACTAAGAAATCTCTCAAACAAATCAGACCCTCTGTACTGTCTTTTACTCATGATTGGTAAATCTTTGCTTTGTCTTTAATAATCTAATAAATTTGAGCGCTTCAGCAAACGTTTTAAAATCATGTTTAGTAATATTTTACTTGCATTAAAACTACAATATTTTGATAGTAAATAGATAAAATAGACACTGATCAATGAAATTTGCAGATAGTATAAATTCAGATGTATCAGAAGCATTAAGGATAATTTTCTCAACAGCTGTACGAATCTGTACGGCTTTATAGGACCGTTTTCGTTAAACTTAATGGCGACAAAAGATTTTCAATGTAAAATTGTACGCTCTTACTCGTCTGGGAATCAAATTACTGAATCTCCAGTTACTTCCTGAATGTTACTCGACCGAATGTTTCGGTGATGAACGATCACAATGAAAAATCGGCCACCAAGACTCATCAGCCGGAAACCGTTGGTAAGATGATTTTAACGTCTCCCGTCACCCATTGATAACCCCAGACGGCTCGCTTTCTCGTTCAACATCGGACCACAAGAAGACGAACTAAGAAAAGGTAAAAACAACCCGGGCAATAACGTTTCATCCTAATGGGTCCGTGTTAAGTTCCGGAATTCGTTGTGTTATCAAAATTTAATTTTTTCGCTCTCCGTCCCCCTATCCGGTAATCCTTTTGCCGGGACCCGTTCGAACGCAAAACAAAAACAAAGCGCTTCCGTGGTTCAAACACGTGGCCAGAAAAGAAGAAGAGAGAACTATTTTCTGCTATAATACAAACGAAGGACTAGGAACGGAAAAGTATGTTACGAGACTCAACGCTCGAATGGTAAGTTGTTCTCCGATAAATTTAACGATCTCTTTATCGTCTACTTAGAACGAAAAATCTTAAATTTTCATTTTCTTTTAGAGTTGAGTTTTAGAGTTTTAGAAACTAAATATGAGATTGCGCTGACCGGAAGCAAAAATATGTTCTTCATTTGTGACTGTTTGGACGCCCTAGATTTGGAAGTCTACTGGAAATAAAGCCGTCGAATAAAGAAAAGCCTCTGCTGGATATCGTTACAGGTAGCACTGGTACAGATGAATATCATTTACCACCCAATCGAGCTGACACCTTATTAACATTCGGGCTGTAAGCCAAATCGCTTTCCGATTCGAGCGCATTTTAACTCCTCTGATACATGGAGTTTTCATACACGACCTTGTCATACAATCGAACGGTTTCATTTCTTCGACTGAGAAAAAGGTTCAAGCATGCCGATCATTCTGGCACATGCAAAAAAATTATGCTTCCCGTTTAGTCAAAACACGAGCAAGACCGTTGCACAAGATTTATAGCATGCCGTTTTGTTTAGCACATGAACTGCGGTTTCCCTCCTCAATTCGACGAGCATTTTACCTGAGCGTAATAAAACCTCGAGAAAATATATCCACTGTTTGGCTCTCGCAAGCCATTTGTGTTGCCCTCTTTGATTCGGCTGTGCGCTGTCGTAGGTTAAACCCTTTGTTCATTTAAGTTTCGACCCGCGCGGGCCGCTCTATCTGTGATTGGGTTGCCCTTCTCTTTTTTGCCCACGTTGACGGTACCCTAGCAATTGCTACTACTATTCCGTTTGTGAGCTAATGTTCTATGATCAGCGATCGCATATGGACAATGATTACGGTACGAGCATGATATTTTATTAGCGGCATAGACCAAAACACGTATGAAATGCAAACCGCCAACCATTTCGTCATTGAAATTCTCAATCTTACTCCCTTGATTTGTATCTATAAAACGATAGTAAACAAAATAACACCCTTGTTTTCTATTACCGGTGCAAACGATGCATGCAATCTACCATATGAATCTACACCCGATATACAATCACTGCGTGAGATATGCGTATTACATGGAAGCATTCGTACATCAAGTGCTCACATACGTTACAATCCATCCCTACTCCGGATCTATTTTTGGACGCATGCATCGCCGCCATCGATCTTGGTCCACACGTAAATCAAAAGGCAATGCATACCCCTTAAGGTTGAAGACGCCAGATTGCTCAACCCATCGACGCTGAAAACCCATCGCCAGACCGACCAGCCATATCGACGTCGGTTCCTTGTATTCTTCCAATTTAACATGCATAGGAAGAAAATGAGTTTATTTTCTAAGCCCAGCTTAGTGTCTAAATAAATGTTTCAAGAGAGAAGATTTGCAGGAAACTGAACCGTTTGTTGACGCTTCACATTTTTGTGAATTTCTTTTGTTCTGAAAACAGAAATTCCTTTCCCGACCATAATGTAAAAGTCACTTGGAAATAAGAATAAACAAAAAAAATTTGTCTCACTGAGCGATATTTGAACATACCAATAAGTTAGTGCTGCTTTCTCCCATTTCCGCATTGCAGAATATGATATTTTGCTACTTGTTGAATAGACTGTGTTAAGGAGTACATGAAAAGTTGTTGCTAAATTAGACGATATTTGTTCCTTTGGGCATTTTTTTTCAATATTCCGAACAGGTATTGTATGCCCTACCACCAATTTGTCTCCTACCGGGAGAGCTGCAACGTCACCTTTCTAATTTTCCAGTAAATATTGACATTTTAAGGAATTTGTCTCATTTCATTTAATTCGGACATGATTGCTATGCTAGACCAAATTTTCCAATTCTCTAATAGGAAGAGCTCGTATGAGAGCTCTTGTTTTCAAAATTTTGTGTAAAAAGAATCATCCTCACCTAAAATCATCTGGACCAAGCTTTATTGCTATGACCGAATTATTTTTTTCGTAATACAGACAGGAGGTTCTTTGGAATCCTCCCTTCATTTCCCACCGGCGTAAATGAATCTTCGTCGCGTTATGAATAGGAAGAAGCATTTGTAGCGTGTTTCAATTGAATTGGAAGCCATATGCATTTTTCAATAGATTTCCGTTTTTGGTAGAGGGAGAGGGACAACCATTTGGTTATCCGCTTGAAGAACTGAAATTTTGAAAGTCTTTTTATTAAGTGATAAAATTTTAGTTGATTTCGACGACATATGTACTTCAAAGTGATATTTTATTATAGAAACATATACCAAACCGGGAAACTTATAACTTCATCACATATTTTAAAGAGAGTTTTAAGAAACGCATAGGCAATATTTAGGTCAAATCAGATGTCATTTATATTTTCAACGATTTTCAATTACCGTGCGAGGGAAGATAAGGGAGACACCCTCTTCTTTTCAACCTTGTAGGGAGCAGGAGGGTTTGGCTTCTTTACAAACAGATTTATAAATCATGTTCAGACAAATTCGTCATCTTTTGAATTTTGTACAGCCATTAACAGACCTACATATTGTTTCGAAATCGGGGTAGTGAGTGGTATAGAAGTTGCCCGTTTTTTCTTCGGGGTAACTGAAGCTGAAGTTTCTGCTTCAAAAAGTTAAAAGAAACATGTTTGCTTATTTCGAATATTTCGATCCTCATTTGTTTTTTTAAACCAATATTATGGACTTTTGGACAGGTGGTTGTATGGAAGCCCCCCTGTTTTGATTGGGGTGGATGAATCTTTTGATTCTTTTCCAAAATATAATAAAAGCATGTGTGTTAAATTTCGTTCAGATCTGTGTTTTATAGTTTTACGTGAAAAGTATAACCTGTTTGATGGAGGGTGGTATGTGAGCCTCCCTTTCTTCCCCAAAAGAAAATGCTGACGTTTTTCAGATTCTTTTAAAGAAATTAAAAAGAGACATACACCACAAATTTCAGCCATATCGGTGGTAGTTTGTATTTTTTAACAATTATTATAGATTTGTTAGACGACCCCCTCCTAATACACCCCCCCTCCATCCCCCTTGGTGCTGTTTTATAGGAACCACCATTTTTACCTCGCGGGAGTGGATGAAGCTTTGAATACTTTTGCCGAATGTAAAAAGAAACATGTTTGCCGAATTTCGGCCAGATTAGACATCTTTTACAGTTTTAAGCGAATAATATTCAATTTTGTGTGAGAGGGGGGGGGGGGAGGGTGTGGTTGTTAGGGAGCTCCCCTGTGTTCTTCATTGATGAGGCTGAAATTTCGCCGGTACTAATTTTAAGTAATGAAGCGTCTATGCACCAAATTTCAAATAAATCGGGCATCAATAATAATTATAAGCGAATAATATTCACTTTTTTGCGGGGTGGTTGTAGTGGAGACCCCTTTAGTTGTTCATTGATGAGTTTGAAATTAAACCAGTATTAGTTACAAAAAATCAAAAGTCTATTCACCATTTTTCAAAAAATCGGGAATCATATATGATTTTAAGCGAATAAAATCACTTTTTTAGGGGTGGGGGTTGTATGGGACCCCCTTTCTAGTTCGTTGCGAAGCCTGAAATACAACCAGTATTGGATTCAAGTAATAAACCCTCTATGCACCAAATTTCAATCACATCGGGCATTATTTGTATTTTTAAATGAATATTCACTAATTGTGGTTTTATGGGAGCCCCCTTTTTGGGTGCTCTATAAAACCAATAAAATCCCTAAATCCGAGACCATCTTACCCCTATGTACCAAGTTTGGTGCAAATCGGTTCAGTGGAAACCCCATTGAAGCGCGTACATTGGCACACACATGTTGAGATGTGTATTTATATATATACATATATATATATATATATATATATATATATATATACATATATATATATATATATATATATATATATATATATATATATATATATATATATTTATATGTATATATATATATATATATATATATATATATATATATATATATATATATAAAAATATATATATATATATATACATATATATATATATATATATATATATATATATATATATAAATATGTATTCATAAATATATATATATATATATATATATATATATATATATATATATAGATATATATATATATATATATATATATATATATACATATATATATATATATATATATATATATATATATATATATATATATATATATATATATATATATATATATATATATATATATATATATATTCTTACCTATCAGGCGCTACAACCGCTTGGCGGTCTTGGCCTGCTCCAGGAGAAACCGGAACCGCTCGCGGTCGAGCGCCGTCGTCTGCCAATCGTTGATCCCGGCCTTTTTGGCGGACGCATCCACGCCATCACTCCATCTCAGTTTGGGACTACCACGCCTCCTCTGTCCATGTGGGCAGCCTAAAAGGACTTTACAGGCTGGGTCGTCCGGTGCCATTCTAATGACATGACCAGCTCACCGGAGCCTGGCGAGTCTAATTCGCTGCACGACAGTGAGGCTATCGTACAGTTCGTAGAGCTCGTCATTGTATCGGCTCCTCCATTGTCCTTCCACACATACGGGGCCAAAAATCCTTCTGAGCATCTTCCTCTCGAACGCGGCTAAGAGGGTTTCGTCAGTTTTGGACAAGGTCCATGTCTCAGAGGCGTATGTGAGTACTGGAACTATGAGTGTTTTATATAGTTCCAGCTTCAGCCGTCGCGACAGGTATTTTGAGTGGAGAAGTTTCCTCAGGCTGTAGTATGACCGGTTGGCTGCCAGCACCCTTGCTCGTAATTCAACTTCTATGCTACTGTTGGTGCTGGCTTTTGACCCAAGATAGGTGAAGTTTTGGACGACTTCAAAGGTTCGCTCACCTATCTGTACGTCACCCCTGCGTAGACTCGCATTAATATTTGTTAGCAGGGCCGCTGACGGTGCCACCATCATTTTGGTTTTTGCCTCGTTAATCTCCAAACCGAGGTTCTCAGCCGCCTGCTCAATCCGTTTGTAAGCCTCTGCTACATAGGAGAGTCGCAAACCAATGATGTCTATGTCATCAGCGTATGCCAGAATCTGCATTGACTTGTAGAAGATGGTCCCCGAGGTTTCCACTCCTGAGTCTCGGATGGCCCTCTCTAGCGCCAGGTTGAAAAGGAGACAGGCAAGCCCATCGCCCTGGCGCAGACCCTTGGTGGTAGCAAAGGGCCTTGAGAGTTTTCCATCCACCATCACCTGGCATGTGACGTTGGTCATGGTCATTTTAACAAGCCTGGTAAGCTTGACCGGGATTCCAAAAGAGCTCATTGCGTCGTAAAGTTTTACCCTGGCTATGCTGTCGTATGCGGCTTTGAAGTCTATGAAGAGATGGAAAGATTGGAGCTGTTGCTCCGCCATCTTCTCCAAGATCTGCCGCATGGTGAAGATCTGGTCAGCGGTTGATTTTCCTTTTCGGAATCCCCTCTGATAGTTTCCCACTATCTCTTCTACGAATGGGACAAGTCTCTCTTGCAAGACTAAGGAGAAGATCTTATAGGCGGTATTCAACACCGTAATACCCCTGTAATTGCTGCACTGTAGCCTGTCTCCTTTCTTGTATATGGGATAGATGATACCAAGATTCCAATCACAAGGTATCGATTCGCTATCCCACACCTCAGTAATTATTTGATGAATTTCGCGTTCAAGTGCTGCACCTCCGTTTTTGATCAGTTCGGCAGATATTCCGTCGGTGCCGGGTGCTTTATTATTCTTCAACCGACGGATTGCTTTTCGGGTTTCGTCCATGCTAGGTGGCAGTAGCATGATATCATCCGCTAGTGGACCCTCTAGCTGTTCGTTGAACTGATCATTTAGTAATTCATCAAAATACTGAGCCCTTCGCGAGAGGACCTCTGGCTGGTAGCTGACCAGATTTCCATCCTTATTTCGACAACAGGTCACCTTAGGTATAAAGGTTTTTCGATGACCTGCTATCTCTTGGTAAAACTTTTTTCCTGGGCCGTATCGCACTCTGATTCCTTGGAGCTCCTGCACTCGTTGTTCTTCCCACTGATGTTTCTTGGTGCGGTGTACTCTTTTTTCTTCTCGTCTGAGCCGTATGTAATTCTCTGCGCATGCCCGCGTTCTATGCCGCTGCTGCATTGCTCGGTATGCGCAGTTCTTACGTTCCGTCACAAGTCTACATTCGTCGTCGAACCAGCCAGATTTGGTGTTGCCCCGACGTGGTGGTAGTGTGGATTTTGCACAGTTCAATATCTTTGTTTTTAGAGCGCTCCACCGTTCGCTCGTAGTGTTGTATGGATTTGCTGGTAATAGAGACTCACCTAAAGCGGATTCGAATGCCTGTTGGACTTTAGCGTCCTTTAGGGAGTCCGTGTTGAGCCGGGCCTGCATTTTTTCCTCATCCCCTTTGTCACGGGGACGGGCGATTCTGCAACGTATCACTAAGCCAACCAGATAGTGATCGGAATCGATGTTGGCTCCTCTATAGGTTCTGACGTTTAACAGGCTCGACTGTCTTCGGCGGCTTATCAGCACGTGGTCGATCTGATTGGAGGTGGCTCCATCTGGGGACACCCAAGTAGCTTTGTGGATGTCCCGACGCGCAAACTTGATACTTCCCACAACCAGATTACTTGCTGCTGCAAGTTGGACCAATCTATTACCATTGTCATTACTGTGCTCATCTAGACTGTGATCACCAATGTATTGGCGATACATTGGCTCCCTACCGACTTTTGCATTGAAGTCTCCCAAGATGATTTTGAGGTCATGCTTAGGGCACTTATCAACGATTTTTGCGAGGCGGCCGTAGAAAAGGTCCTTCTCCTCTTCGTCTTTGTCTTCGGTAGGGGCGTGAACGTTTATGAGGCTGATGTTGAAGAATTTGCCTCGCATGCGCAGGGTGCATAGCCTATCATCTATAGCCTTGAAGTCGATGACCTCGGATTTCAGCCGCGGACCCACGGCGAAACCCGTTCCGAGCATATGGTGGCGGTCGTGGCAGCTGTAGTACAAGTGGTACCGTTTTTCACCACGTCTGTTTAGCACACCATTCCCTAGCCATCGTATTTCTTGTAGTGCTACAAGGTCCATGTTCAGTGTGGCTAGGGCGTCATCTAGTTGCTTCAAGGCTCCGGCTCTGTGCAGAGTGCGTACGTTCCATGAGCCCATTATCAATGTCCGGGGGCGTTGCAGGGGTCGGTTGCCGTTGAGTCCAGTTCGCAGAATGTCCTGATTGCTTTCCGTAGTCTAAGTTTACTCGAGGCAGGGTGACTGGCCCCGCGCTCGAGCCCCCAGTACCTCTGGAGGGCCTCGGAGCAGTTAAGTTTAGCGTCTGGCTGTCCCCCGACGTTCAGACAGCCCGGTTACCCGCACTGCCCCCCCCCCCTCCTGTTTAGCCATGCGCCACCATCCGCCCAAGGGGTTGGAACCAGCCCGTTTACCCAAGCTTAGATATACGATGATACATGTTACCGCTCTGCACGTCGGGGACGTGACGGAATAGGAGTTGGAAAGGAGAGCCTGTGTAGCCTTCTAGAGGCGTCGGATCCTAACCCATTAACAGAGCAGACGAACTAGTAACTATAAAAACCAAAACTTTTAAAAGTCTTCGTAACTGCAAGTCTAAAGAAGACCAAATTATGGTTGTATTTAAAATTGTTCAAAAGTATTGTTTCCCATGAAATGGACGGGTCTGAAAACATAAAAATTTCATACTGCAATGCGAACGGCATATCCAATAAAAAAATTGAACTATCAAAATTTTTAATAGACAATAACATTGATTAAATTGGAATAGTAGAGACATTCTTAAAACCGGAGCAAAATTTCAGCATACCAAATTACACATCTTATAGATTAGATAGATTGTAGGGCAACAAAGGAGGAAGCATCATCTTGATTAGAAATAATTTCAAACACAAAGCTCTGAATCATTTCAAACTAAAATAATTGAAGCCTTGGGTATTCAAATTTTTACCTCAAAAGGGCCCATAGACTTTATCAGTGCATATTACCTGGGAACCAAACAAGACACTAAGAAATTCAAATACGACATAAAAGTGTTAACAAATCCCAAAACCAAAGTTTTTTATATGCGGAGACTTAAACGCTCGTCACAGGCTATGGAGCTGTGTTTCAGCAAATTCTGCCGGCTGTTGCCTATACGAGGTACTTCATAACGGTCAATTCTCTATATACTATCCAAACTCTCCAACCCACTACCCTAGTGATCCTACCCGCAACCCTTCCACTATAGATTTAACTTTATCATCTTGACATATCGAAGCACATAACAAAAACGTGCCTAACTTCAGACCACCTACCATTATTGTTCACGGTATCGACCTATAAATTCAACACTTCCTATGTGAACAAAATATATGATTACCGAAATGCTAATTGGAAACTTTTCAAAGAACATATCGATAATGAATTGAATCCTACTCTAGCACAGTTCAACGATTTCAACAACCACTTACAAATAGACGATATGATTGAAAAGTTTACCGCTACAGTAATAAAAGCACATAGTCTAGCTGTACCAAAACTAATCACAAGTTCATATACAATAGTACTCCCTAAAAATATCATAACGCTAATCAAAATTCGAAATATCTATAGGAAAAAATGGCAACGGCACCGGCTGAACCCACTCTTTAAAAGTTCATATTATTATTTTAAAAAAAGAATAGAGGCAGAACTCTCAGAACAAAGGAATAATAATTGTACAAAAACCTTTCATACTATCAATAACCAGCAACATACAAATAATTTTAGAATTTGGAAATTTCCAAATTTTCCAAAATTAAGATCCAATGGAGAAATCTTTATAACACCAGAAGAGAAATGTGAAATCCTAAAGAAACAATTTGAACAAGCCTACAAACAGACTCAGAGCTCTCAGAGCCGAATGGAACGGAAAGTAATCACTGAATTAAAACAAATTCAGTCCACAACCACTGACAGCATAACTCCAAATATGATAAAACCAAAAGGTATCTTGATCGTTATCAAAAAACTAAAGTCAAAAAAATCCTCCGGCAGTGATAGACTAAACAAAAATTCATTAAAACGAATCACTAGAAAAGCATTAGTTTATCTAAACACCATATTCAACGAATGCCTTAAGCTGGGCTACTTTCCAACAAAATGGAAAATAGCCAAAGTTATAGCAATCCCAAAACCCGGAAAAGATCATTCCCAACCACAAAACTATAGACCTATAAGTCGTTTGAGCTGTTTAGATAAAATTTTTGAAAAATTAATCGAAACAAAACCAAGACAACACGCCTCAATCAACAATATTATCCCCGAAAATCAATTTGGATTCCAACCTCTCCTATCTACAACTCATCAACTCCAACTCCCTAGGCCACATCAAGAAAAATCGAACACTTAAAAAATCGACAGGTCTTGTTCTTCTTGACAGTGAAAAAGCTTTTGAAACTAGCTAGCACCAAAGATTTACAAATACTTACTTATGTACAAATTATCAACCTTCAAGTTTCCATTTTTTTTTCAAAATCATAGAATCATTCCTAACAGATGGGATAAACTAAGTCCACTTAGGTAACACCAAATCATAATCATACAATCCTACCGCGGGAGTACCGCAAGGCACCGCAGTACCCTATCTCCACTCCTTTTTAACATCTACACTTCGGACATTCCGGCAATAAACATCTGCACCAAATTCATGTATGCAGACGATTTTTCAGTTACAGCTTCTTCAAAGTCTCCGAGAACTGTTATAAAAGCACTTAACAACGCCCTTAAAAAATATAGTAACTACTGCGCAAAATGGAAGCTAAAAGTAAACGCAGAAAAGTCCGAGGCTATTTAATTCACTCGGTACAAGCGAACTAGTAAGCTCGCAGGTAAAACATTAAAAATTGAGAATAGTTCTATTAGCGGGAAAAATTCTGTTAAATATTTAAGCATGAACCTGGAAAAAACATTAACTTTCAGAAATAACGTTGAAGTCACAGTTCAAAAATGTGTTCGAATCTTCAAAACTCTCTACAGCTTCCTTAATAGAAGATCTAAGCTCAATACAAATAATAAGCTTTTGCTCTATTCGGCAGCTTTTCAACCTATCATCACATACGCATCACCCGTATGGTCTAACTGCGCAAATATTTATTTAAAAACGCTTCAAAGAATACAAAACAAATTTTAAAAGTCTATAACTAACGTTCCTCCTTGGTACCGCACTTATACCTTACATAGAGAATGTAACATGTCACTAGTTAAACAACATCTAAAACAACAGTCAATGAAATACAAACAAAAATGCCAGTCAAATCCAGCGGAACTGGTCCGTAAATTATATCATTAAATGAGGTGCTAAGCTGTAGGACTAATATATCGCAAGTAATAATATTAATTATAATTGTACTGTTCGATTGTAAGGTTTAGCTAGGACACACGTGTTGTCCAAGCAGAAGAAAATAAATTATCTATTGTTTATCTGCATCGAGCAGTCGTTCTCCATAACTCATTATTTGACATTTAAAACAGCTAAAAGTATTACAGCGGAACAAGTCGTTGAAATAATGTACAGAAATATCATGCTAGGTCAGAAAATACAAATACAGTACGACTCAGTTCTGCAGTAATTTTGTTTCAAGCCACTATACCAACCAAACATTAGACGACTATCTGTGCCACAACAGCGCTATGAATGAGCTCCATTGTCTTATCCTTGGACTTGTTGTATGGAACGACGGTCTCTCGCACACCAGCGCTTCAGCGCCCTTCAGCGTGTTGGTTATTTTACGAAGCGACAGCATAGCTGCTTTGAATGTGATTCGTCTCGTGTGTAAAATGGGCTTTTAAGCAATTGCAGGAGCAGATGGGCAAAAAGTCGTACCTGAGGTTGCCTTAGCTTGGGACTGTTGATGCTACGAATTCAGATTGGCTTAGTAACACGCTCTCGTTCACTTTGCAACAGTGGCTGTCTCTGTTATGGCCGTAACGACTTTCAGTGTATGGCGGCAATTTTCAGTGCACTTTCCACGTATACATGAGTGTGCGCAGGAGCTTTCAAATCCGATTGCGTGAGACGATCTCGTGGCTCACGTTGTTTGCACAATTTGAGGAAAGCCTTTGACGTATTACTTCTAGCCTTTCCGAGGCTTAGAAAGTAATTTGAAATGTTTTCAAGTGAACGTCGTAGTGTGACAATCACGACAGAAACGAGTGGTAAAATAAAGTATCCCTGAGTGTACCCTTATGCAAGATACTGTAAGTGAGTTTTCGCAGGCTCCATCAACCTCTTTAACTCACGTAATTCTTATACACAGGTACGTAGAGTGGAATGTGACAGCCCCGGGATGTTTTAGAGTGGGATGTAGGTTGCACGAATTTTACCGGAAGCGAGCATCGAAGTCAAGATCATTGTCTCAAATTTTCTCGCATCTCCAGTCAAACATATCAAAGCAACACAAGTTTTTTTTAGGTCTATTTGAGCTTTAATTTGATAAAAAAACAACACAAATCCTAGCATTTGGTCATCAGCGCGAACTCGCCCGTAGATTATCCCTGTACTTGATAAATCGAACGTACATACAAGACGGGTGGTAATGGGCGTGCAGCTCCATAGGATCGACGTCCAGCTCCCAATGCTGCAAACCATTGCCGCACATGAAGCACAGTCAATATAGTCTTCGCTGTCGATTTCCTTCTTATTTGACAAATTACTATTTCTTATCCATGATTACTAATATATTTCGACAGAAGAACTGATTCAACAATTCCTGACATTGTTTGTATAAATATATGACAAACTAACTGTTAAACCCGATTTCATTCAGGTCGACATTGTTTAAGGGAATGTTGGAGGTCCTTTTTCGAATGCTCTTGTAATTCAAACTTCGATGTGTTTATTCGTCTTTCTTTTCACTTTAAGCATTTGTTCGTTTCCCTCAATTCCTAGCTTCGTCTTTGAAGGTTTACTATTTCGTTTAATTCATCTTTCTCTGTTGCTTTTGAAACAAATTATTCAAATGGCTATACTATGCTTTTTCAAACTATCCTGAACTCTTTTTCTGACAAATCTACTCTTTAATTTATAATAGCTATTCGGGAAAAAAAATTATACCTAATCTTCTCTTCTTTTGTTTTTACACAACAGCCATTTCTGTACGTATTTTTCGATTCGTATGGAAAACCCGTTCTTGCCAAAATGTTTCTGCCTAATCTATGGCCTTTAGCACGTCATAAAAAAAAGCTTTTGATGCTCCATCCTAAGCATGCATGACGTTCACATTTTTTCTAGTTTTCTTTCGCTTACGCTTAATTCATCATTTATACATCCTGGAAACAATTGTTCGTTTTTCCTTTGTTTTTCACCTATATTGCAGTTCTTTTTCAAAATGCCATTCCGTATACGTAATGATCACTCTCTGTAAAGTAAACTTAATTCTGTTTTCTTCAACCATATTTGCTACGCAACTCTACAAAATTAAAAATGAAATCATACTGAAAAAACGTATAGCGTTATTAATATCTATATGTCGAAGAATATTTTGCACATTTACATTTTGACATACATCGCGAGAGGATGAGTTGAGTTTCTTAGTGCAGTTTAGTGTACCAACCAATGATGAAGAGTTTCAGAAAACTGAACTGCTGGATGGAAGCAGTGCATTTTTTGTGAATTTCTTTTATGATGATGTAAAAGTCTCTCGTTGAAATGAAAAAAAAAAATTTTTATGCTGAGCGATTTTTGAACATTTATATATATATATATATATATATATATATATATATATATATATATATATATATATATATATATATATATATATATATATATATATATATATATATATATATATATATTTATGTGTGTATAAATATTTATATACTAGCTGATAAACCCGATTTCATTCGGGTCGACGTAGTTTAAGGAAACATAAAGGGTCATTTTTACGTATACTGGTGTAGTTCAATTTTTGTTGTGTATATCCTTTTTTCTCATTTAGTTGTATCCATTGTTTTGACGTGATTCCTAGCTTCGTCTTTCAAGGTTTTCTATTTCATTTAATTCATCTTTCTCTGTTGATCTTGACACATCTTATCCAATTGGCTATACCTTGCTTTTTCAAACTGTCCTGCACTCCTTTTTTTAACAAATCTATCGTTTAAACCATCTTAGCTATCAAGGAAAGGATTATATATCAAATCCTTTCTTCTTTTTTTGTTTCACAGCTACCATTTCTCTTCATAATCTTCGCTTCGTATGACCAACACGTTCTTGACAAAAATTTTCTCCCTAATTTTTCGCATCTTTCACGTCATGAATTTAGTAAAACCTATTTTTTATGCCTAGTGTTTTCCGCTTAAACTCTTTCGAAAATCCTTTTTTATTACTACCATTTTTCTTGGATGCGTCAAATCAATTTATTTGCATAACAATGAGGAAAAGTAGCATGTGGTTCCATCCTGAGCATGTATGACGATCAAATTCTTTCTACTTTTCTATATCTTATTCTTAATTCGTCACTGATGCTGCCTGGAAACAATTTTCCATTTCTTTTATATTTCATCTGTATTGCTGTTACTTTCAAAAGGCCATTCATTTTAGTAAACATTACGCTCTGAAATCCAAATTTAAATTTATTACACCAATCACATTTCCAACGTAACTCAACACAATTTAAAATTGAATCTTATTGAATAAGGGCATAGTGTTATATATAATAATATCTTGAAAAATATTTTACACTTTTAAATTTTGACAAGCGTGGAGTGAGGAAGAGTTGAGTTTCTTATTGCAATTTAGTGTCTAAATAAACGGTAGAAGAGAGAAAAGTTGCAGGAAACTGAACTGTTTGTTGACGTCTTTACATTTTTGGGAATTTCTTTTATTCTGGAAATGGAAATTCCTTTTCCGTCCATAATGTAAAAGTTACTCGTTAGAAAGAATGATTAAAAAATATTTGTATCGATGAGCGATTTTTGAACATTCCAATAAATAAGGGTTGCATACCACTGTTTCCGCATTGGAGAATATGATATTTTGCTACTTGTTGCATAGACTGTGTTAAGGCGTACATGAAAAGTTGTTGTTAAATTAGACGATATTTGTTATTTTGGGCATTTTTTATTCCAATTTTCCGAATAGATATTGTATGCCCCCCACCAATTTGCTTTCACCCGGGAGAGCTGCAACGTCACCATTCTAATTTTCCAGTAAATATGGACATTTTAAGGAATTTGCCTCATTTCATGTAAATCGGACATGATTGCTATGCTTGACAATATTTTCCAATACTCTAATAGGAAGAGCTCGTATGGGAGCTCTTTTTTTAAGATATCGTGTAAAAATAATCAACCTCACCTAAAATCATTCGGACCAAGCTTTAGTGCTATGACCGAATTATTTTCTTTGTGATACCGACAGGAGGTTCTATGGAAACCTCCCTTTGTTTTGCACTGGCGTAAATAAATTTTCGTCGCACTATGAATAGGAAGAAGCTTTTGTACCGTGTTTCAATCGAATTGGAAGCCATATGTATTTTTCAATAACTTTTCTGTGTTTGGTAGAGGGAGAGGGTTATCCGCTTGTAGAACTGGAATTTTGAAAGTCTTTGTATTAAGTGATAAAATTTTAGTTGATTTCGACGACATATGTACTTTACAGTGATATTTTATGATGAAAAGATATACCAAACCAGGAAACTTATACTTCATCACATATTGTAAAGAGAATTTTAAGAAATGCATACGCAATGTTTAGGTTAAATCAATGTCATTTGTATTCAACGATTTTCAATTACTGTGAAAGGGAATGTATTTAAGACACCCTACTCTTTTATCCTCTGAGGGGGCAGGAGGGTTAGGCTTTTTACAAACAAATTTATAAAAACATTTTCAGACAAATTGGTCATCGTTTGAATTTTGTATAGGCATTAACAGACCTACATATTATTTCATAACTATCTGATAAACCCGATTTCTTTCGGGTCGACGTAGTTTTAGAAATCATAAAGGAACCTTTTTTACGTATACTTGTTTAATTCAATTTTGATGTGTATGTTTTTTTTTTCATTTAGTTGTTTTCATTTTAAATACGTGATTTCTAGCTTCCTCTTTGAATATTTTCTATGTCATTTAATTTACCATTTGCTGTTGCTCTTGACAGATCTTATCCAATTGGCTATACTTATATATAAATATCCCGCACTCCTTTTTAAACAAATCTTACCTTTAACCATCTTAGCTATCAAGGATAAAAATTTGTATCATATCCTTTCTTCTCTTGTTGTTTCACAACTACCATTTCTCTTCATAATCTTTGTTTCGTATGATCAAGCCGTTTTTACCAAAAATTTTCTACCTTATCTGTTGCATCTTTCCCTTCATGGAATTTATAGAACCTATTTTTATGCCGAGAGCTTTCCTCTTTCTCTTTCGAAAATCTTTTTTTATTCACTATCATTTTTCTTGGATCCATCATATCAATTTATTTACATAGCAATGAGGAAAAGAAGCATGTTGTTCCATCCTGAGCATGTATGACGTTCAAATCTTTCTACTTTTCTAACTCTTATTCATATTTCGTCATTAAGCTGCCTGGAAACAATTTTCCATTTTCCTTTATATTACATCTATATCGGTGTTCCCTTTCAAAACGCCATTCCGAGTTCGTAATCATTACGCTCTGAAATCCATATTGAAATGTATTACACCAACCAAATTTCCAACGCAACTCAACACAATTGAAAATTGAATCTTACTGAATAAGGACATAGCGTTATTAATATCTATACATGGAAAAAAATATTTTGAACTTTTAAATTTGAACATGCATGCGAAAAGAATGAGTTGAGCTTCTAAGCGCAGTTTCGTGTCTAAATAAATTGTAGAAGAGAGAAAAGATGCAGGAAACTACTATTCGATGACGTTATTGCATTTATGTGATTTTTTGTTATTCTGTAAACGGCAATAAACAAAAAAGAAAAAAAAGCATTTGTATCGCTCGTTTAAAAGAATAAACAAAAAGCATTTGTATCGCTGGGCGATTTTTGAACATGCAATAAATTAAGGTTGCATCCCCCCATTTCCGTATTGGAGATTATGATACTTTGCTACTTCTTGCATAGACTGTGTTACGGCGTTCATGTAAAGTTGTTGTAAGATTAGACGATATTTGTTCGGCCATTTTTTTTTCCAATATTCCAAATAGGTGTTGTATGCCCTCCCACAAATTTGTTTAAAACCGCACTTTTTTTAATTTTGGCTCATGTCATTTAAATCAGACATGATTGGTTTGCTTGACTATATTTTCCAATACTCTAATAGAAAAAGTTGAATGGGAGCTTTTATTTTCAAAATTTTGTGTAAGAATAATCATCCTCATCTAAATTCATCCGGACCGAGCTTTATTGCTATGATCGTATAATTTTTTTGATGATACAGACAGAAGGTTCTTTGGTCACCCCCATGTGTTTTGCACATGGTCACATGAATCTTTGCCACACTATGAATAATAAAAAGCATTTTTACCATGTTTCAATCGAATTGGTGGCCATATGTTTTTTTCAATAATTTTTCGATGTTTGATTGGATAAAATTGGAGTTGATTTCTACGACGTTTGTACTCCGAACAGAATATGTTATGACGAACAGAGATACCAAACCGGGAAACTTATACTTCACCACATATTGTATAGAGAGTTTTAAGAAACGCATTCGCAATATTTAGATAAACGGATATTATAGACTTTTCGACGGGTGGCTGTATGGAAGCCCTCCTTTATTAGACCGGTGTGGCCGAAATATTTGATTCTTCTGCAAAATATAGAAAAGCATGTGTGTTAAATTTCGGCCAGATCTGTGTCTTATATTTTTAGGTAAATAGTATAAATTTTTTTTATGGAGGGTTGTATGTGAGCTTCCCTTTCTTTCCCACCGGAGTAGCTGACGTTTCAGATTCTTTAAAAGAAATGAAAAAGATTCATACATCACAAATTTCAGTCTAATCGATGGTTCTTTGTACTTTTTAGTAATTATTAAAGGTTTGTTTGGCGCTCCCCACCCCCTCCTGCATGAGGGGTTTTATGGGAGCTTGAAGCGATTATCTCTTTTGGGGGGGGGGGGAGTGTATGGAAGACCTCCTTTGTTCTTCATTGAGGAGTCTGAAATTTCACCAGTATTAGTTTTAAGTAAAGAAACATCTATGCACCAAATTTCAGTAAAATCAAACATCATCTATAATTTTAAGCGGATAATATTAAAAGCCCCTTTTGGGGGGCTCTAAAAAAATAAAAAATCAAATGCCTAAATCCGAAACCATCATACACCTATGTACCAAGTTTTGTGCAAATCGATTCAGTGGAAACCCCATTGAAGCTCGCGCATAGGCACACACACACACATATATATATATATATATATATATATATATATATATATATATATATATATATATATATATATATATATATATATATATATATATATATATATATATGTATACATATATATATATATATATATATATATATATATATATATATATATATATATATATATATATTTATATATATATATATATATATATATATATATATATATATATATATATATATATATATATGTATATATATATATATATATATATATATATATATATATATATATATATACATATATATGTATATATAAATAAATACATATATATATATATATATATATATATATATATATATATATATATATATATATACACATATATATATATATATATATATATATATATATATATATATATATATATATATACATATATATATATATATATATATATATATATATATATATATATATATATATATATATATATTTATATTTATACATGTACATATATATTTACATATTTTAGAGGATGTATTTACATTATGACATATGTGTTAAAACGCATTTATGATATTCCGTTAGAGATATTAGCTACGGATCGAGTAAAGAATCATCCGTTAGTATATTGACGTTGATGGTAGATATGCTCCATCAGTATTTCATGAAGGCATACTAATACGAGCGTAAGCTACATCGAAGCTTCGAGAGGAGTAGACGCACGGTTCCCCTCTGAAAGTTGTGCTTTAAGAAAAAATTCCAATCATCTGGACCATGTAATAGACTTAATATTTTTTTACGGGCCTAAATGTTGGGTATTATCCATCAACTACTCACTAGCACTTAATAAAAATGTTTGCTGACCGAAAACTACTATTATTATAACGAATCGGCAGCGTTTGTTCAAATTGTTTGAATGAGCCCTTCAATTGTATTACATCTCAACACAAATGCTGTAATGGTTCTTTTGGCAACGAAGTGGCAACGGATTGGTGAGATATTTTGTATAGAATATTATCTGGTTGTGCTACTTCGCTGTCCATCTTGGTATCAAACTCTGTTAATCGTTGTACTACCCCAGATAATCGTTGCGATTTACCCATTCCGTCTTCGTCCGACAGATCTATCTGTATGTCTGTATATATAAGAATAAATCAAATGTTACATGTTACATGATTGCAGCTTAGATGACGGCGCATGAACAAATTATGTGAAAATGTTTTGTACGTCGGGAAGGAAAGATCCATCTAACCATTGAGAAACTGCCTCCGTCGTTTAAGGCAGAGGAACGCTTATGGTGTCGTTTGCGTTAAAATGGAAAGGTTTCTAGAATAAATTACAATATTGTTTTGCTGCGTACCTTTTCCGAGATCCTAAATCTCGGATAAAATAACGCATAAAATTTTGACTGTTATCGGTACATTAAAACCTGGTTAGAAACGGTTCTTATAGATAAATCTGCTATAGACGAGCAGGTTTTGCAAGGACTGATGCACCGAAATTGTAAGTACGTATTAATTCTAACTATTCCATATATTTCACAGTAAGCGCGAGACGAAAACATAGAACGAACGTATGAGAACGAATGTGTGTAGAAGCGTTAGAGAAAAAATAGAGCGGTACTGCAAAAGAGCACTGTCATCCAGTAAGAGCACACCAACAGAGAATAATGAATCTGCATTAACCATTAGCCAGAGAAATGAACTCGCGTAAAGCTCTTTTATTTTTTTTTAAAGATCCCAAGTTGACATGAGCTTTATCACCCTATTACGTCAGTCTTGCGTACATCATTTTCGACTCGAAAGCTAATCGAGTTTTGTTTTAGCCATCGCCCAAAAAACCACGCGGCTGTCAACTTGAGCTCCCACGTTATCATTTGACTTCAGCTTCAACATTTACAACTGTGGTAGAGACAGGTACTGTCGCAAAATGTGCGAGAGCGAGTAACTAAGCTTATATATGAGTATGTTTCTAGCCGATTACATTATTGACGTGTAATACTTTGACGTGACTGCATGCTGAAGAAGCTGTGTTTGAGAAAAAACAAGTTAGTGTGAATCCGCAGCATCAAACAGCCCTAAGCTAGTATAATTCTAGGTAATTTTAAAAACATACCTGCCCCATACCCTATTTTAAAAGCTTTTCCTCACGCGGGACGATTTGCATTTGCAGTGACCAACGATGGAGCGAACGCCGCCTATCAACTACGAACTGACAATATATGAAATGAAACTGCGAACAATTCTGTCGATTATTGATGCACATGAGGCGGTGCATGACGCCCGTTTGAATGCAACAATAACGAGAAAAGTTGATGGTGCCCTGGCTCTGATGACGTATGAGCTTATTGCTCACGACTCTATTGAGAATATTTGTGAGAAAAAGTCTGCGGCTACGCAAATAGCGCACTTAATCGTGGGATACAAGATCGATTTCTTGTATATGCTGGCCAAGGTGTTCGAGCGGTTCTTCGAACCTCCCTGCTGAATTTTAGATTGTTTCTGGTACCCTCAGAGATATTTTCTAAACAAAAAAAACACTCGTGGTATGATTTGTATTACAAAGCAAGATAAACATCATAAGGTAAGGGTGAATTAGAAAAATTAAAAACAATGAAAAATGAAATCTTTTTTTCCTTCGTTGCTCAGCCTTAGCAGTATAACTAAACAGAAAATACGTATAAATGTTTGTATTGGTATTTGTATTTATTCGCAATATGTAACGTGCGATAAATATGCGTTACATGGATTCCCGAAGCAAAAGACAGATGCTGTAGACTAAACATCATCATGCATTACGCGGATTATTTGCAAGAGATGTTGTATCATCAAAAGAGCTTCAAGGCTAGCGCGATCGCATTCATTGTCGTCACACGCGAAAGCCAGATGCTGTAGTCTAAACATCATCGAGCATCACGCAGACTATTTGCAGGAAGTGTTGGATCAGCGTAAAAGCTTCAAGGCCAGCGCGATCGCATTCATCGTGGAAGATCCAGCGCGAAAGCGTTCATTCTGAAAGCCGGACTAAACATTCGGAGTATAACCAGCGAAAACGCGATCATGATCCCTAAGAAAAAAACACGCCTTGCCTTCGTGCCTTGTCTGCACGAAATTTAAAATTGGCGCAGCCTTGGTAGTCACGGAGAAAGTTTTGATTGGCACAGTCGTGTAGAATTATTAATAACTTCGTGCAAAAATAGACACAAAGTGTTTGAATATTCGTTTGAAAGATTAACAGCGAGTGTAAGTGTGGCGCAAGCTCTTGTTAGCAATCTATTGTGGAATAGGAAACACTAGTGAAACAACCGCAGTTGGATTCATCGTGAATAGCCCTTATTCCAGCATAACCGCTACTGGTGAGTGAATTTCACACAGTTAGTGAATAGGATCACGAGGGAAATGAACGAACGAACAGAACAACTTACCAACAATACTCTAGGACTACGGGCTACTGGACTCCGGGAATGTAGACGTTATTCTTCTTCTCGTAAGTATAAATCTACCCACTTTCGCACCAATCTTTACTTTGTGAATAAAAAAAGATTATAAGTGAGAGGTGATAGTGAAAAAATTACATGCAGCAGGTTCAAATTCCAACAAGTTCTTAACTTCGTGCATAAAAGGAAAAAGCTGAAATTCAGAAAAAAAATCTTGCAGCCTTTCAAAATGGCAACAAACGAAGAGTTAACTGCACACTTTGCACAACTTTCGTAAAATCAGCAAACCTTAATGGAGGAGCTGCGAAATATAAAAAGTAAAATGGTAATATATCTGTTTACGTACTATAAAACGCCGGATCTAATAAAAAATGTTACAGTTTTCTCGGGCAACAAAAAGGAAACTCTAGCTTGGATTCAGGAAGCGCTAGAATTATTCTCTGAATACATAGACGACCCGATTTATCCATAACTGGTGCGTGCTATTAAAAGCAAAATCACTGGTGAAGCAAAAGAAATCTTGATTTTTGCTGAAAATCCCAATAATTGAGCAGACATAAAAAATGCGTTACTTCATACATATGGAGATACAAGAGCTCTTGCTTCTCATATCCAGTCACTATTCTATGTAACAATGGGAATGAAAACAGTTTCAGATTTTTATAACAAATTTAAACAAATTGATATGGTAATTGAAAGTACTGCTAACGCCACTGATAAATTCAGAGGTGCAGGCAAACAAATCATTCTTTTAAACGGATTAATAACCAAAACAAGATACATACATGGGCTTGGCGACAATTTTTCTATGATAGTAAGAAACCACAGAACCGAGTCATTGGAAGAAGCCTATGCGTATCCGATGCAATACTCAAACGCGGCATACAGGCAAACGATCGTTAAAAATAACGCTAAACCCAATGAATATAAAAAACACAGAGGCTACTCAAAAGATCACTACAAACCTGTAGCGCAAATTACAAATCAAGCAAGCTTCTCAGGAAAATTCAAACCATCACATGGTGAGGACGTCTCAATGAGAACTGATAGATCTAAAATGCAAATCAATAATCATGAGTATCAAATAAAAGAAACTGAAAATTTTTTAAATTAAGAGTCCGAAAATAAAAGTGATGAACTAAATTTTCAAATGGCATCAGGAAAAAGACTACCAATATATCAGAAATCAACTTCCTACCATACTTTGAGACATCAACCACAAAAGAACTTTGAAAATGTTTAATAGATACTGGAGCCAACAAAAATTATATATCACCAAGTCATAATAACTTCGATAATTGCAAAAACGTTAAAGGGGTTAGTGTTATATTTCCAACAGGTTTTAATCAAATCTCAAAATCAATTTCATTCGATATATTTGGTATAAAAACGAAAGTTGACTTCTTTATACGAAAATTTTATATGAAAGTTGATCGGAACTTGAAAGCAAAACTAGATATTACCAAAAATACTCTTAAACCCGGTAGAAAAACCTTCAATTTACTAAAAGATTCCTAGAAAAGCAAACAATAAATTTTAGTGAACAGGACCTCAAATTTATTCAAATACCATTTCAAGAAGATAAAGATTTCGTGATTACTGAAGAAGAAAATCACGATAACTTTCCAATACTTCCTGGTCTATACAGCGCACAATCAGGCCTTGCAACAATAGCGATTCGAAATACCAATCTAACACAAAATTCAATTGAAATCAACGCAAATTCAACAAAGGTTAACCCTTCAAAATACGAAATTTTAAATATCAAAAATCCAGCCGAATCATCCCCAGTAACTATTGAAATCAATGATCACCATATGAATTATGAAGAAAAACAGACCTTGCTGAATATTTCAAAGTAGAATAAAGAAGTACTATACAACGAAGATTCAAAACATTCGTTTACGCATAAAATGAAGCACAACATTTGGACAGTAGATAATATTCCAATCCATACGAAATCATATAAATAGCCACAAATATTTGAGGAGCAAGTCCAAACACAAGTAAAAAAAAATCTAAAGGACGGTATAATTAAGGAATCCATTTCACCATACACGTCATCAGTATGAGTAGTTCCAAAAAACTGAGTCTCCTCTGGTAAAAAGAAGTTTAGATTAGTCATCGATTATTGATTATTGATCGAAAAAACTATAAACGATAAATATCCTATATCGCAAATTACGGACATATTGGATAAACTAGGTAGAACATGCTATTTTTCAAACATAGACCTTGTTTCAGGTTTTCATCAAATTCAGTTAACAGATGAAGATTTTGAAAACACAGCTTTTTCCATCAACAAACGGGAAATATGAAATTCAAAGAATACCTTTCGGTCTAAAGAATGCTCCCGCAACTTTTCAAAGAGTAATTGATTGTAATCTAAGAGAAAATTTCGGCAAAAATTGTTTTGTTTGCATGGACGATATAATAGTCTTTTCACCATCTTTCCAACAACATAAAAATGATATAAGTAAAATACTTCAAAAATTAAAAGAAAAGAATTTGGAAATTCAACTCGACAAATGCGAGTTTTTCAGAAAAGAAGTTCAGTTTTTAGGACATACGGTAAATAAAAATGGTGTTAAACCAAATAGTGACAAGATACCGAAGACTTATTAAGGATTTCGCAAAATTTGTAAAACCTTTGACAAATTAATTTCGTCATATTCAAATTTCGTCATTTCGGACATATTCAAATAGCTTCAGAAATGATGTTTTGTTTGACAAATGTAAAAGATTTTTCACATGATATACCACATTAAATTATCCAGATTTTTGAAAATAATTCATTTTAACTACGGACGCAAGTGACTTTGCATTAGGCGCAGTCCTAGCACAAGGAAACATAGGAAATGATCGACCTATTACTTACGCTTCTCGGACACAAAACAAAACGGAGAAAAAATATTCTACGACAGAAAAAGAACTTTTAGCAATAGTATGGGCAATAAATCATTTTAGACCAAATATTTATTGGCGAAAATTTAAACTTTTCACTGATCATCAACCTTTAACATATAGTCTGTCCAACTCCAATAATAAAATAATCAGATGGAGATTAGCATTGGAAGCATTTGATTATGAAATAATATACAAACCTGGAAAACAAAACGTCGTAGCTGGTGCATTATCCAGAAGAACAAAATATGAATTAAACACTAATTCTATGGAACAATCTGAATTAACAGACAGCATGACAATCCATTCAGTAGACACGAGCAATGATTATTTTTTACCACGCACAGAAAAACCAATAAACTCTTTTGGAAATCAAATCTTCTTCAAAAAATGTGATGTAGAAGTCTCAGCATACAAACAAATTTTTCCTAAGTATCACAGACACATAATTACAAAAAAAAATTTCACAGAACAAGAGGTTGTGAAAATTTTGAAAGAGAAATTAAACATTAATGGAACTAACAGCATGAAAATTCCGATATCATTAATACAATTAGTTCAAGACACCTCTCGAAACATTTTTCTATTAATACATCTTTCAAAGTGTTTATTTGAGAAATTTTTTTTTGAAGATATCAGATTGATTGTGGAACAAGATGAGCTTATTCGAGACATTCATCATTATGGGCATCGAGGAATAAAATAAAATAAGCAACAAATTTTGCAACAATATTTCTTTCCAGAACTGCATCGGAAACTTAAAATTTTCTATAACCTTTGAGCAATTTGCAAGAAAGCAAAATATGACAGGAAACCAGCAAAACTAATACGAAAAAGTACATTTGCCGAAAAACCTATTGAACAAGTTCACGATGACATCTTGTTTCTCAAAAGACACAAATGGCTAACGGTAGTACACTCGTTTTCAAAATTTGCTAATGCAATTCCTTTGGAAACAAGAACAATAGTTAACGTTAATAACGCTGATTCCGAACACATACGGCAATTTTGAAGACCGCCAACTATTGTAATTGATCTATAACCAATGTTTTGATCAAAAGATTTTATTGGATTTTTGAACGATCCTGGAATCGAAATTCATTTTGCAAGTAGCTCTAATGCAAATGGCATCGTAGAACGCTTTCGTTCTACATTAATCGAAATGTTCACGACAACGAAGTCTAAATTCCAAACCATCTCAATAACCGATCATATTAACGTTTCGATCAATATTTAAAACAATACGTTTTATGAAGCCAACAAACAAAAACCTAGAGACATTGTTTTTAACACATCAACCTTGACGAATGCAGAGAAAATTCTAGAAAGAGCTAAGAATATACAATCCGCTGTTGTTGTCGAATTAAACAAACGAAAGAAACAATACGAAAACAAGTATGAAAACAACGAAAATCCAAAATCACTGAATCCGGGAGAAACTAAATTTGTAAAAATCTCTCAAAGATTAACTAATGACAAAACTCCTTTTAAAACTGTAATGGTAGATTCTGATCAAATTCTTACATTTAAAGACAATAACAACTTTAAAATTCGTGAAAATATATTCAAAATTTAATTCAATTCCAATTACAGATTACTTATTCTCTCGCTAACAAAGAGAAATATCTACACATAAATTAAAAGCAACAAGGACATACTTGCATTTTAGGTACGAACAGCTAGAGTCAGATAAGGATACGAAAGAATAATTCACGAGATTAATCTAGTATCGTTACAAAATATGCTCAACGAAATCGATCAATTAAAAAGGCAGTATGATGTCCCTGACCGTCTCAAACACACTTTAAATAAAATACTTCAAATGGCAAACGAGAAATTAGGAACATTACTTTCAAGCATAGCCAAAAGAGCATTAATTAATATGTTAGAAACAGCTATTAAATACAAAGCAGGAAATCCAGATAGTAATGATCTACAAATTATAGAAAGCAGCATTAAAACTCTCGAACACAAATCATATAAGATCATTGACGCTGAAAACGAACAAATAGATATCAACGATTTACTCCAAAATAGGGTAAACAACATTACATTAGCTCTCAGCCAAATAAGCACTATATTAAGAGAGTTAGAAAGTATAACGTACAGAAATGCAGCGGACATTGAAATTATCAATTTAATTTTCATATCAGATAATGTTATCAAAGTAATTGAGGATATAGAGCAACAGCTTTTATTCGCAAAGGCGAACCTGCGAAACAAGGATATATTATCTAACGAAGAAAAAATCTATATTTTCAAGCAGGGAAGGGAACAACAGATAGAGCTTAATTTTTTCGACGAAATATTTCAATACGTCAGGAGCAGCGTCTCATTTGGCATAAACCGAATAATCGTGCTGATTAAAACCCCATAACTCTCTACCAAAGAATATGAACTAATCAAACTGGAAAAAATCAACATCAACGGCTCCATGGATCTACAATACAGACACCAAACTACAAACTATGGAATAAAATTGATAGTTCTGACGCCTATATTATACTATATACTGAAAACAATCATCCACTTGAAGAAAAAGAGCAAATCATCATCCAAAACTAATATAGCAGTGCAGCCCATTCCAATGTACGAGATCCCGAAGGCATATTCAACAAGCCAAATAGGAAAGAACAGAGAAATATCGAAGACTAAAGCATTTGGTAACTGTTACCAAGATTTGCAATGCACACCAGTCTTCCGAGAACGACTGACACATTTAAGATGGAAGGCGTTACATGGATTCCCGAAGCAAAAGACAGATGCTGTAGACTAAACATCATCATGCGTTACGCGGATTATTTACAAGAGATGTTGTATCATCAAAAGAGCTCTAAACATCATCAAGCATCACGCAGACTATTTGCAGGAAGTGTTGGATCAGCGGAAAAGCTTCAAGGCCAGCGCGATCGCATTCATCGTGGAAGATCCAGCGCGAAAGCGTTCATTCTGAAAGCCAGACTAAACATTCGGAGTATAACCAGCGAAAACGCGATCATGATCCCTAAGAAATAAACGCGCCTTGCCTTAGCAACAGTAAGGCAAGTTATGCTGACAATGACGCTAGTCTAGCTTAGCATAGCATAGGGTATAAATAACCGAATAGGACAGGAACCAAGTTAGTCTATGTTGAACCTCTGTAGCTTTTAGTTGTGTGAAATAGTAAAAATATTTTTTTATTATAAACTCGACACGAAATTTAAAATTGGCGCAGCCTTGGTAGTCACGGAGAAAGTTTTGATTGGCACAGTCGTGTAGAATTATTAATAACTTCGTGCAAAAATAGACACAAAGTGTTTGAATATTCGTTTGAAAGATTAACAGCGAGTGTAAGTGTGGCGCAAGCTCTTGTTAGCAATCTATTGTGGAATAGGAAACACTAGTGAAACAACCGCAGTTGGATTCATCGTGAATAGCCCTTATTCCAGCATAACCGCTACTGGTGAGTGAATTTCACACAGTTAGTGAATAGGATCACGAGGGAAATGAACGAACGAACAGAACAACTTACCAACAATACTCTAGGACTACGGGCTACTGGACTCCGGGAATGTAGACGTTATTCTTCTTCTCGTAAGTATAAATCTACCCACTTTCGCACCAATCTTTACTTTGTGAATAAAAAAAGATTATAAGTGAGAGGTGATAGTGAAAAAATTACATGCAGCAGGTTCAAATTCCAACAAGTTCTTAACTTCGTGCATAAAAGGAAAAAGCTGAAATTCAGAAAAAAAATCTTGCAGCCTTTCAAAATGGCAACAAACGAAGAGTTAACTGCACACTTTGCACAACTTTCGTAAAATCAGCAAACCTTAATGGAGGAGCTGCGAAATATAAAAAGTAAAATGGTAATATATCTGTTTACGTACTATAAAACACCGGATCTAATAAAAAATGTTACAGTTTTCTCGGGCAATAAAAAGGAAACTCTAGCTTGGATTCAGGAAGCGCTAGAATTATTCTCTGAATACATAGACGACCCGATTTATCCATAACTGGTGCGTGCTATTAAAAGCAAAATCACTGGTGAAGCAAAAGAAATCTTGATTTTTGCTGAAAATCCCAATAATTGAGCAGACATAAAAAATGCGTTACTTCATACATATGGAGATACAAGAGCTCTTGCTTCTCATATCCAGTCACTATTCTATGTAACAATGGGAATGAAAACAGTTTCAGATTTTTATAACAAATTTAAACAAATTGATATGGTAATTGAAAGTACTGCTAACGCCACTGATAAATTCAGAGGTGCAGGCAAACAAATCATTCTTTTAAACGGATTAATAACCAAAACAAGATACATACATGGGCTTGGCGACAATTTTTCTATGATAGTAAGAAACCACAGAACCGAGTCATTGGAAGAAGCCTATGCGTATCCGATGCAATACTCAAACGCGGCATACAGGCAAACGCTCGTTAAAAATAACGCTAAACCCAATGAATATAAAAAACACAGAGGCTACTCAAAAGATCACTACAAACCTGTAGCGCAAACTACAAATCAAGCAAGCTTCTCAGGAAAATTCGAACCATCACATGGTGAGAACGTCTCAATGAGAACTAATAGATCTAAAATGCGAATCAATAATCATGAGGATCAAGTAAAAGAAACTGAAAATTTTTCAAATTAAGATTTGATATTCAGTAATTAAATTTGACTTTGAGATTTTAACCACAAAAGGACTTCAAAATTTTTAATAGATACTGGAGCCAACAAAAATTATATATCTCCAAGTCATGTTAACTTTAATACTTGTAAGAATGTTAAAGGGGTTACCGTTACAAATCTAAAAGGTTCCAACAAAATCTCAAAATCAACTTCATTCGATATATTTATAAAAAAAAACAAGAAAGTAGAATTTTTTATACATGAATTTCACCATTTTTTTATGGAATTTTAGCATACGAAACACTTCGGAATTTGAAAGCAAAACTAGATATAACCAAAAATACTCTATAATTCGGTAGAAAAACCTTCAACTTACTAAAAGATTCCCAGAAAAGCAAACAATAAATTTTAGTGAACAGGACCTCAAATTTATTCAAATACCATTTCAAGAAGATAAAGATTTCGTGATTACTGAAGAAGAAAATCACGATAACTTTCCAATACTTCCTGGTCTATACAGCGCACAATCAGGCCTTGCAACAATAGCGATTCGAAATACCAATCTAACACAAAATTCAATCGATATCAACGCAAATTCAACAAAGGTTAACCCTGCAAAATACGAAATTTTAAATATCAAAAATCTAGTCGGATCGTCCCCAGTAACTATTGAAATCAATGATCACCACACGAATTATGAAGAAAAACAGACCTTGCTGAATATTTCAAAGCAGAATAAAAAAGTACTATACAACGAAGATTCAAAACATTCGTTTACGCATAAAATGAAGCACAACATTTGGACAGTAGATAATATTCCAATCCATACGAAATCATATAAATAGCCACAAATATTTGAGGAGCAAGTCCAAACACAAGTAAAAAAAAATCTAAAGGACGGTATAATTAAGGAATCCATTTCACCATACACGTCACCAGTATGAGTAGTTCCAAAAAACTGAGTCTCCTCTGGTAAAAAGAAGTTTAGATTAGTCATCGATTATTGATTATTGATCGAAAAAACTATAAACGATAAATATCCTATATCGCAAATTACGGACATATTGGATAAACTAGGTAGAACATGCTATTTTTCAAACATAGACCTTGTTTCAGGTTTTCATCAAATTCAGTTAACAGATGAAGATTTTGAAAACACAGCTTTTTCCATCAACAAACGGGAAATATGAAATTCAAAGAATACCTTTCGGTCTAAAGAATGCTCCCGCAACTTTTCAAAGAGTAATTGATTGTAATCTAAGAGAAAATTTCGGCAAAAATTGTTTTGTTTGCATGGACGATATAATAGTCTTTTCACCATCTTTCCAACAACATAAAAATGATATAAGTAAAATACTTCAAAAATTAAAAGAAAAGAATTTGGAAATTCAACTCGACAAATGCGAGTTTTTCAGAAAAGAAGTTCAGTTTTTAGGATATACGGTAAATAAAAATGGTATTAAACCAAATAGTGACAAGATACCGAAGATTTATTAAGGATTTCGCAAAATTTGTAAAACCTTTGACAAATTAATTTCGTCATATTCAAATTTCGTCATTTCGGACATATTCAAATAGCTTCAGAAATGATGTTTTGTTTTGACAAATGTAAAAGATTTTTCACATGATATACCACATTAAATTATCCAGATTTTTGAAAATAATTCATTTTAACTACGGACGCAAGTGACTTTGCATTAGGCGCAGTCCTAGCACAAGGAAACATAGGAAATGATCGACCTATTACTTACGCTTCTCGGACACAAAACAAAACGGAGAAAAAATATTCTACGACAGAAAAAGAACTTTTAGCAATAGTATGGGCAATAAATCATTTTAGACCAAATATTTATTGGCGAAAATTTAAACTTTTCACTGATCATCAACCTTTAACATATAGTCTGTCCAACTCCAATAATAAAATAATCAGATGGAGATTAGCATTGGAAGCATTTGATTATGAAATAATATACAAACCTGGAAAACAAAACGTCGTAGCTGGTGCATTATCCAGAAGAACAAAATATGAATTAAACACTAATTCTATGGAACAATCTGAATTAACAGACAGCATGACAATTCATTCAGTAGACACGAGCAATGATTATTTTTTACCACGCACAGAAAAACCAATAAACTCTTTTGGAAATCAAATCTTCTTCAAAAAATGTGATGTAGAAGTCTCAGCATACAAACAAATTTTTCCTAAGTATCACAGACACATAATTACAAAAAAAAATTTCACAGAACAAGAGGTTGTGAAAATTTTGAAAGAGAAATTAAACATTAATGGAACTAACAGCATGAAAATTCCGATATCATTAATACAATTAGTTCAAGACACCTCTCGAAACATTTTTCTATTAATACATCTTTCAAAGTGTTTATTTGAGAAATTTTTTTTGAAGACATCAGATTGATTGTGGAACAAGATGAGCTTATTCGAGACATTCATCATTATGGGCATCGAGGAATAAAATAAAATAAGCAACAAATTTTGCAACAATATTTCTTTCCAGAACTGCATCGGAAACTTAAAATTTTCTATAACCTTTGAGCAATTTGCAAGAAAGCAAAATATGACAGGAAACCAGCAAAACTAATACGAAAAAGTACATTTGCCGAAAAACCTATTGAACAAGTTCACGTTGACATCTTGTTTCTCAAAAGACACAAATGGCTAACGGTAGTACACTCGTTTTCCAAATTTGCTAATGCAATTCCTTTGGAAACAAGAACAATAGTTAACGTTAATAACGCTGATTCCGAACACATACGGCAATTTTGAAGACCGCCAACTATTGTAATTGATCTATAACCAATGTTTTGATCAAAAGATTTTATTGGATTTTTGAACGATCCTGGAATCGAAATTCATTTTGCAAGTAGCTCTAATGCAAATGGCATCGTAGAACGCTTTCGTTCTACATTAATCGAAATGTTCACGACAACGAAGTCTAAATTCCAAACCATCTCAATAACCGATCATATAAACGTTTCGATCAATATTTAAAACAATACGTTTTATGAAGCCAACAAACTAAAACCTAGAGACATTGTTTTTAACACATCAACCTTGACGAATGCAGAGAAAATTCTAGAAAGAGCTAAGAATATACAATCCGCTGTTATTGTCGAATTAAACAAACGAAAGAAACAATACGAAAACAAGTATGAAAACAACGAAAATCCAAAATCACTGAATCCGGGAGAAACTAAATTTGTAAAAATCTCTCAAAGATTAACTAATGACAAAACTCCTTTTAAAACTGTAATGGTAGATTCTGATCAAATTCTTACATTTAAAGACAATAACAACTTTAAAATTCGTAAAAATATTTTCAAATTTAAATTCAATTCTAATTACAGATTACTTATTCTCTCGCTAACAAAGAGAAATATCTACACACAAATTAAAAGCAACAAGGACATACATGCATTTTAGATAGGAACAGCTAGAATCAGAATAAGCTATTAAAGAATAATTCACGAGATTAATCTTGAACCGTTACAAAATATGCTCAATGAAATCGATCAATTAAAAAGGCAGTATGACGTCCCTGACCGTCTCAAACACACTTAAATGAAAAACTTCAAATGGCAAACGAGAAATTAGGAACATTACTTCCAAGCAGACCCAAAAGAGCATTAATTAATATGTTAGAAACAGCTATTAAATACAAAGCAGGAAATTCAGACAGTAATGATCCACAAATTATAGAAAGCAGCCTTAAAACTCTCGAACACAAATCATATAAGATCATTGACGCTGAAAACGAATAAATAGATATAAACGATTTACTCCAAAATAGGGTAAACAACATTACATTAGCTCTCAGCCAAATAAGCACTATATTAAGAGAGTCAGAAAGCATAACGTACAGAAATGCAGCGGACATTAAAATTATCAATTTAATTTTCATATCAGATAATGTTATCAAAGTAATTGAGGATATAGAGCAACAGCTTTTATTCGCAAAGGCGAACCTGCGAAACAAGGATATATTATCTAACGAAGAAAAAATCTATATTTTCAAGCAGGGAAGGGAACAACAGATAGAGCTTAATTTTTTCGACGAAATATTTCAATACGTCAGGAGCAGCGTCTCATTTGGCATAAACCGAATAATCGTGCTGATTAAAACCCCATAACTCTCTACCAAAGAATATGAACTAATCAAACTGGAAAAAATCAACATCAACGGCTCCATGGATCTACAATACAGACACCAAACTACAAACTATGGAATAAAATTGATAGTTCTGACACCTATATTATACTATATACTGAAAACAATCATCCACTTGAAGAAAAAGAGCAAATCATCATCCAAAACTAATATAGCAGTGCAGCCCATTCCAATGTACGAGATCCCGAAGGCATATTCAACAAGCCAAATAGGAAAGAACAGAGAAATATCGAAGACTAAAGCATTTGGTAACTGTTACCAAGATTTGCAATGCACACCAGTCTTCCGAGAACGACTGACACATTTAAGATGGAAGGCGTTACATGGATTCCCGAAGCAAAAGACAGATGCTGTAGACTAAACATCATCATGCGTTACGCGGATTATTTACAAGAGATGTTGTATCATCAAAAGAGCTCTAAACATCATCAAGCATCACGCAGACTATTTGCAGGAAGTGTTGGATCAGCGGAAAAGCTTCAAGGCCAGCGCGATCGCATTCATCGTGGAAGATCCAGCGCGAAAGCGTTCATTCTGAAAGCCGGACTAAACATTCGGAGTATAACCAGCGAAAACGCGATCATGATCCTTAAGAAATAAACACGCCTTGCCTTAGCAACAGTAAGGCAAGTTATGCTGACAATGACGCTAGTCTAGCTTAGCATAGCATAGGGTATAAATAACCGAATAGGACAGGAACCAAGTTAGTCTATGTTGAACCTCTGTAGCTTTTAGTTGTGTGAAATAGTAAAAATATTTTTTTATTATAAACTCGACACGAAATTTAAAATTGGCGCAGCCTTGGTAGTCACGGAGAAAGTTTTGATTGGCACAGTCGTGTAGAATTATTAATAACTTCGTGCAAAAATAGACACAAAGTGTTTGAATATTCGTTTGAAAGATTAACAGCGAGTGTAAGTGTGGCGCAAGCTCTTGTTAGCAATCTATTGTGGAATAGGAAACACTAGTGAAACAACCGCAGTTGGATTCATCGTGAATAGCCCTTATTCCAGCATAACCGCCACTGGTGAGTGAATTTCACACAGTTAGTGAATAGGATCACGAGGGAAATGAACGAACGAACAGAACAACTTACCAACAATACTCTAGGACTACGGGCTACTGGACTCCGGGAATGTAGACGTTATTCTTCTTCTCGTAAGTATAAATCTACCCACTTTCGCACCAATCTTTACTTTGTGAATAAAAGAAGATTATAAGTGAGAGGTGATAGTGAAAAAATTACATGCAGCAGGTTCAAATTCCAACAAGTTCTTAACTTCGTTCATAAAAGGAAGAAGCTGAAATTCAGAAAAAAAAATCTTGCAGCCTTTCAAAATGGCAACAAACGAAGAGTTAACTGCACACTTTGCACAACTTTCGTAAAATCAGCAAACCTTAATGGAGGAGCTGCGAAATATAAAAAGTAAAATGGTAATATATCTGTTTACGTACTATAAAACGCCGGATCTAATAAAAAATGTTACAGTTTTCTCGGGCAACAAAAAGGAAACTCTAGCTTGGATTCAGGAAGCGCTAGAATTATTCTCTGAATACATAGACGACCCGATTTATCCATAACTGGTGCGTGCTATTAAAAGCAAAATCACTGGTGAAGCAAAAGAAATCTTGATTGCTGCTTAAAATCCCATTATTTGGGAAGATGTAAGATGTGGTTGGTGTAATAAATTTAAATATCGATTTCAGAGCGTAATGATTACGAACGTGAAATGACGTTTTGAAAGAGTACTGTATTACAAATGAAATTTAACGGAAAATGAAAAACTGTTTCCTGGTAGCTTCAGTGACGAATTAACACCTTGAGTGCCACATCACCCAAAAAGTGGGTGATGTAAATTTTTACAAAACGCCATGTCACCCATTTTTGGGTTACGGCAAAAACGCATCATTTTAAAATGCAATTTTTTAATATTTAGAACAGCTATTATTCTCACTTATCGCATTTTTGACCGAATAAAAATACGAATGAATGCAAAGAAAACCAAAAATTCATCACAAACGTAGAACGTAAAGAATTAGAGCCAGTGCAACCGAGGCTCTGACGTATGAGCAAGAATCGCTTGAATCGTGGCATTTTGTGCACTTTCCTAAAAAAACGCTTGGCACGCAAGGTGTTAAGAATAAAAGTTAGGAGAGTAGAAAGATTTTGAATGCATGCATGCTCAGGATGGAACAACATGCTACTTTTCCTCATTGCTTTGTAAATAAATTGACATGGCAGATCCAAGAAAAATGATAGTGGATTAAAATGGATTTTCAAAAGAGTTAAAGTGGAAAACACTAGGCATAATAAAAGGTTCATGAATCATGAATATAGAATGAAAACAACTAAATGAAAAAAAAAGAATATTCACATCAAAAATTGAATTACACAAGCATACGTGAAAAAATTGAATTACACAAGCATACGTGAAGATATATAAAAAGGAAAACAATAATTTTTTAATGAGCTTCAAAAGTCTCCGAAAGTTGAAACAACACCGCTTGTAATACAAAAATTTACATTTCATTTCATAACAAAATGTGCTGCAGCTTCACAAGATGATGATTTTTTCTGAGCCGCGTTGCAAGGTTTAATTATGAAACCTGGTATAATTTTAAATAAAAAATAAAAAAATAAAAATAAAAATAAATATGAATGTTTGTATGAATATATATAAATATATATATATATATATATATATATATATATATATATATATATATATATATATATATATATATATATATATATATATATATATATATATATATATATATAAATCTGTTAATGATGTCCAATTTTGCTGAAATTTGGCAAACATATTTCTTTTTACATTCGGCAAAAGTAATCAAAGCTTCATCCACTCCCGTGAGATAAAAAGGAGGGCTCCCATACAAACTCCCCCCGTCTAACGAATCTATAATAATTACTAAACAATACAAAAAATCACCGGTTTGACTCAAATTCGGGATGCATGTATCTTTTTCAATTTTATAAAAGATTCCAAATCTTTAGATAATTCGGTGGGGAACAAATGGGGGCTCCCATACAACCCCCCATCAAAGAAGGCAATATTATTCACTTAAAAATACTAAACACAGATCTGGTCTAAATTTAGCACAAATGCATCTATTTTTATATTATGCAAAAGAATCAAAAGTTTCGGCAGCCCCGATCAAGAAAAATGGAAGGGCTTTTATACAACCACAAAAAAGGGGGCAAAAATACAACACAAAAACACAACCACAAAAAAGGGGGGTAAAATACAAATGAAGACCGAAATATCCGCAATTCGACAAACATGTTCCTTTTAACTTTTCGAGCAGAAACTAAAGCTTCAGTTACCCCGAAGAAAAAACGGGCATCGTCTATACCATTCGCTGCCCTTATTATGAAATAATATGTAGATCTGTTATTGGCTATGCAAAATTCAAACGATGACCAATTTGTCTGAACATGTTTTTATAAATCTGTTTGTAAAAAGCCTAACCCTCCTGCCCCCTCAGAGGATAAAAGATTGGGTTTTTTTCATACATTCCCTTTCACAGTAATTGAAAATCGTTGAATACAACTGACATTGATTTAACCTAAATATTGCGTATGCATTTCTTAAAACTCTCTATACAATATGTGATGAAGTATAATTTTCCCGGTTTGGTATACTTTTCATCATAAAATATCACTGTGAAGTACATATGTTGTCGAAATCAACTAAAATTTTGTCACTTTATACAAAGACTTTCAAAATTCTAGTTCTACAAGGGGATAACCCTCTCCCTCTACCAAACACAGAAAAGTTATTGAAAAATACATATGGCTTCCAATTCAATTGAAACACGGTACAAATGCTTCTTCCTATTCATAGTGCGATGAAAATTTATTTACGCCAGTGCAAAACAAAGGGAGGTTTCCATAGAACCTCCTGTCGGTATCACAAAGAAAATAATTCGGTCATAGCACTAAAGCTTGGTCCGAATGATTTTAGGTGAAGTTGATTATTTTTACACGATATCTTAAAAAAAGAGCTCCCATACAAGCTCTTCCTATTAGAGTATTGGAACATATTGTCAAGCATAGCAATCATGTCCGATTTAAATGAAATGAGGCAAATTCCTTAAAATGTCAATATTTACTGGAAAATTAGAAAGGTGACGTTGCAGCTCTCCCGGTAGGAAACAAATTGGTGGTAGGGCATACAATACCTGTTCGGAATATTGAAAAAAAATGCCCAAAGGAACAAATATCGTCTAATTTAGCAACAACTTTTCATGTACTCCTTAACACAGTCTATTCAACAAGTAGCAAAATATCATATTCTGCAATGCGGAAATGGGAGAAAGCAGCCCTAATTTATTGGTATGTTCAAATATCGCTCAGTGAGACAAATTTTTTTTTGTTTATTCTTATTTCCAGGTGACTTTTACAATATGGTCGGGAAAGGAATTTCTGTTTTCAGAATAAAAGAAATTCACAAAAATGTGAAGCGTCAACAAACGGTTCAGTTTCCTGCAAATCTTCTCTCTTGAAACATTTATTTAGACACTAAGCTGGGCTTAGAAAATAAACTCATTTTCTTCCTATGCATGTTAAATTGGAAGAATACAAGGAACCGACGTCGATATGGCTGGTCGGGCTGGCGATGGGTTTTCAGCGTCGATGGGTTGAGCAATCTGGCGTCTTCAACCTTAAGGGGTATGCATTGCCTTTTGATTTACGTGTGGGCCAAGATCGATGGCGGCGATGCATGCGTCCAAAAATAGATCCGGAGTAGGGATGGATTGTAACGTATGTGAGCACTTGATGTACGAATGCTTCCATGTAATACGCATATCTCACGCAGTGATTGTATATCGGGTGTAGATTCATATGGTAGATTGCATGCATCGTTTGCACCGGTGATAGAAAACAAGGGTGTTATTTTGTTTACTATCGTTTTATAGATACAAATCAAGGGAGTAAGATTGAGAATTTCAATGACGAAATGGTTGGCGGTTTGCATTTCATACGTGTTTTGGTCTATGCCGCTAATAAAATATCATGCTCGTACCGTAATCATTGTCCATATGCGATCGCTGATCATAGAACATTAGCTCACAAACGGAATAGCAGTAGCAATTGCTAGGGTACCGTCAACGTGGGCAAAAAAGAGAAGGGCAACCCAATCACAGATAGAGCGGCCCGCGCGGGTCGAAACTTAAATGAACAAAGGGTTTAACCTACGACAGCGCACAGCCGAATCAAAGAGGGCAACACAAATGGCTTGCGAGAGCCAAACAGTGGATATATTATCTCGAGGTTTTATTACGCTCAGGTAAAATGCTCGTCGAATTGAGGAGGGAAACCGCAGTTCATGTGCTAAACAAAACGGCATGCTATAAATCTTGTGCAACGGTCTTGCTCGTGTTTTGACTGAACGGGAAGCATAATTTTTTTGCATGTGCCAGAATGATCGGCATGCTTGAACCTTTTTCTCAGTCGAAGAAATGAAACCGTTCGATTGTATGACAAGGTCGTGTATGAAAACTCCATGTATCAGAGGAGTTAAAATGCGCTCGAATCCGAAAGCGATTCGGCTTACAGCCCGAATGTTTATAAAGTGTTAGCTCGATTGGGTGGTAAATGATATTCATCTGTACCAGTGCTACCTGTAACGATATCCAGCAGAGGCTTTTCTTTATTCGATGACTTTATTTTCAGAAGACTTCCAAATCTAGGGCGTCCAAACAGTCACAAATGAAGAACATTTTTTTGCTTCCGGTCAGCGCAATCTTATATTTAGTTTCTAAAACTCTAAACCTCAACTCTAAAAGAAAATGAAAACTTAAGATTTTTCGTTCTAAGTAGACCATAAAGAGATCGTTAAATTTATCGGAGAACAACTTACCATTCGAGCGTTGAGTCTCGTAACATACTTTTCCGTTCCTAGTCCTTCGTTTGTATTATAGCAGAAAATAGTTCTCTCTTCTTCTTTTCTGGCCACGTGTTTGAACCACGGAAGCGCTTTGTTTTTGTTTTGCGTTCGAACGGGTCCCGGCAAAAGGATTACCGGATAGGGGGACGGAGAGCGAAAAAATTAAATTTTGATAACACAACGAATTCCGGAACTTAACACGGACCCATTAGGATGAAACGATATTGTCCGGGTTGTTTTTACCTTTTCTTAGTTCGTCTTCTTGTGGTCCAATGTTGAACGAGAAAGCGAGCCGTCTGGGGTTGTCAATGGGTGACGGGAGACGTTAAAATCATCTTACCAACGGTTTCCGGCTGATGAGTCTTGGTGGCCGATTTTCCATTGTGATCGTTCATCACCGAAACATTCGGTCGAGTAACATTCAGGAAGTAACTGGAGATTCAGTAATTTGATTCCCAGACGAGTAAGAGCGTACAATTTTACATTGAAAATCTTTTGTCGCCATTAAGTTTAACGAAAACGGTCCTATAAAGCCGTACAGATTCGTACAGCTGTTGAGAAAATTATCCTTAATGCTTCTGATACATCTGATTTTATACTATCTGCAAATTTCATTGATTAGTGTCTATTTTATCTATTTACTATCAAAATATTGTAGTTTTAAAGCCAGTCCAATATTACTAAACATGATTTTAAAATGTTTGCTGAAGCGATCAAATTTATTAGATTATTAAAGACAAAGCAAAGATTTACCAATCATGAGTAAAAGACAGTACAGAGGGTCTGATTTGTTTGAGAGATTCCTTAGTTGTTAGAAAAAACCTTAGTTGTACAACGATGTCATTATACCGTCTCCATCGTTATACTCATTAATATTTGAAGGCGTAAAGATGTAAACCAGTGTCAAAAAAATGGATAGTAAATTTTCCAAATATCATTATGACCATTTCGTTTCTAATTTCTTCTTTGTTAAATTTTCTTTGTTTGATGTGTAGAAGCAGCGTCTGGCCAGGAGCGTCGTCAGGCCTGGTGGAGAAGAGGGAGTTGTCCGAGAAGAGTGCGGTGACAATATAAAAACACTTGTTCACTTCACTTGTGACATTTATTCGTACGCTTCCCGATACCAACTGATCGTAGACATGTGTTCGGGTTCCCTCGATACCTACTTGGCCCGAGACACTTGCTAACGATCTTGCTTACAAATGTATAATAATTTTAACCTACGGTGCAGTGTGATCGCACGATCGATAGACGACACTTCTGCTTATGCTTACGTCTCAGATTATGACTACGAGGCGACGTGACCGTGCGATCGATAGACGACACTTCTGCTTATGCTTACGACTCAGATTATGACTACAATGCGGTGTGACCGCTTCACCCCCTTACACTTATTTTTTTTTGTATCTTTACACCATTGCTTGTTGAATCTCGCGCACGCCAGTCCTCAGCCCCGAAATGGTATGGCCGGTGAGAAAGAGGGCTTATTTATTTGGCCCGTCAGATCTACGAGTTGACTCGAATGGTGATGGTGATGTGGGCAATCGAGACTATGTATTCTGTTAAAGAACGGGGAGCATGTTTTTACCTTGGGAGCTCTTGGGAACTGAATTCACGTCTTTAGCCAACGCTAAAGAGTAAACAGTAGTACAAGTCAAAGACAAAACAATAGTAGCATCTTGGCTATTTCCTTGTCATTCAGTCCATTCTCGGATCGTTTATCAGGAGTGGCTGACTATGCCCCATTCAGTTTTGTGACTTTGATCTTGAGCTAGACGATGGGTGGCAGGGAATAAATTTGGTTTGATCTTGTATCACTCGTGGATACCTCTTTTTTTCCAGTCAAACCATTCGGTGTCCTCCGTTGACGTATCCATCGTGCCTGTGTGGACTCCCATCTTCTCCATTATTGCTCTATGTCTCCCAATTGTCAAATGTCCTCAATTTTTATGCTTGTGCTGTCGACCCGCCTTTACGCCGTCTCTCAATGCCATAGCGTCCGCTCATCCTCTACTTCGTCAATCATATACGTAGCGTAAGTCAATCTTTACTTCGTTGATATCCTCCGTAACGCCAAGTGGTCGGTTCGGGTGGTTATTCCTTCAAGCCATGGTGTAAAGTATTACCTTCTATCGTTTAACGACTAGTTTACGCTAAATCCTCCTATTACTTTTTTTTTTAATTACTATTTGTCTTATTCTTCTACCCTTATAGGCGCGAACTGTTGGTTTCAAAGCTTCTGTTAATTGATTTTCAATTTCTATATTGCTGTTGGCGGTGCGTTGTGCTGGTAGTTCTATCATGTTTATTTCTTGTGTTAGCGAATGCCTTTTGACTCCTCTTTCGTTTTGTGCGACGGTCATTTTTCCTCTTAGACAGCCCGCCACCGTTCCTATTATGCCCAAACTAATTAGTACCGTTGTTGTGGAAAACCACCATGGGTATTTGTAAGGTATATATGCCAGATTTTCTAATACTGTTGGATGGTGATTTAGGGCGTTTATTTCGACACCTAAGTAAAAAAGTTTTTCTTTATCTTGCATGGAATAAATAGGAAATGAATTTTCTAGTAAAGGTATTTGTTGTATTGAATCTAAAGTTCCTTTCATAACTGGTAGAGATATTTTCGTAACATGTTTTGAATATATTTTGTTTTCCGTGACGTTTTCGTTATACGTTATTTTAACATTGTCTGTCTCCACAGTCATATTAGGTTCAATTTTTATTTGTCCTGTACCAATTACAAAAAGTGTCGATGAATTATGTCCTCGTGTGATATTTAGCGCTGTATTTATAGGCGTTAAAAATTTCCATGTGTTATGTTCGCCTGTTGCGAACCAAATGTCGTGACTGATTTTGATATATCTCATTTGGCAGTTTAACGAGTTATTGTGAAACAACACGTTTGTAGCGCAAAGTTCCAGGGTTTTTAAATTTTCTCGAGGAGTTGATAAACTACAAACTTTAAACTTTTGCAATTGGGTACATTTTTGTATAACCAAGCTATCACTGACATAGCCCCAAAACGAGTCTTTTTCTATAAATCTTATATTTTTGGTCATTTCAATCATTGTAACTGTTGACCCATTCAGGTGTGGTGCTACTATAATCTTTTTCATGGTGTATGTTTGGCGATAAACTAATGGGATTTTAAATAAAAATTGTAAGTCATAATTTTGTTTAAGCGTTATTTCAAAATCAATCAATTTAATGAGCAAAGGATCTTCGGGAATTGCTAAATAACTAGGGATCATATCATAACTCTTGTTAATCAATTTATCTTCAAAATCGGTACCCAGTACATCGAAAATGGTTTGAAATTTTTCCTTTTTTTGTATCGCGTTTAGAAAGATATTTTGGTATTTTTGTATTTTAGCCAATAGTTGGTTAACGGATGCAATTAAATAAAATAGGCGCTTGTTTTTCCAGAGTTGAGCTTTCAAACCATTTGTGAGGTTTCTATAGTTCTCGACTGTTATTCGTAATAAATTAAATTTGGTTATCAGTGACGAAGCTGTTTCGTCCACTTGAGTACTTGTCTGATTTACAAAAGAGTATATTTTCCCTAGAGCCGATGTCTGGAACTGAATAGTATTTCTATTTTCTTCCTCGTTATGGCGGATTTTATCCATATTTAAATCTACCCGTATTCTATCGTCTTCATCCATGTCATTCCAAAATTTCCATGAGCGTTTTGAAATTTGCTTTCCAAAAATGGATTTGATAAGCTTTTGTCTTTTTTTGAGGTGGTCAAAAGTGTTTTTTAACTGTTTCAAATTATAATTGCAAGGAATGTCCTCGGATGAATTTTCTGGGGTTTCGCATAACAAGGTGGTATGTTGGAAAATTCTTTCCAGTTCTTCAATGTTTTCATCGACTCCGGAAATATTTAAATGAAGCTCAAAGTTATACATACCCTCGGATATTAGAATCTCACCCATTTCTTCTAGTATCACTTCCGTTCCGTGTAGTGAGTACTGCCATGTTTTCTCAGGGGTAAGTTCTGCTTGGCTGAACCCTAATATCCAGATGTTGCTAACTATAAGCCATGCAAAAATCATTTTTTTGAAACTTTGATGTGCCTTTTTCTGGTGGTAAAATGGTTATTCTAAAAAAAAATATGAGTTAGAATTGCTACAAATTGTCTAAGTAAAAATTTCGTTGTATTTATTTATATATTTATTTTTTTTCACTTTATTTTTTTTTTAGAGTTAGTTCTGTCGTTCATGGTACCGTATTAATCGGTTGACATGAATTTTTTCTAATTTCCTTCCGTTTTTAATGACGCATGTCTGCTCGCTTGGTATTTCAACTACTTCATAAGGACCTCTCCAAGCATTTTGCAATTTTTGGCCAGTTCCCGTAGGGGTATTCTTGACTAGTACAAGTTCGCCCTACATTGGTTGCCATTGATTAGTGTCCTGATCATAAATAGTTTTACGTTTTTCTTTCGACATGATCAAATTTTGTTTGGCCAGAAGATGTACCTGTTTTAATTTTGTTTTCAATTGCTCACAATATTCACCATAAAAATTATTTCCTGTGTTTGGGTTGTAAATAGATGTCGGTAATCTAGCTTTTCGTCCGAACATCAGTTCATATGATGTGAATCCAGTCGATGAATTTATTGTAGTATTATATTGAAACGTAAAAAATGGTAATAATTGGTCCCAATTTGCAGAGTTTTGCCCAATGAACTGGCGTAAGTAAATTTTAAGTTCTCTGTTTGCTCTTTCTACTAGGTTAGCTTGTGGATGGTACGCGGATGTGTTTATTTTCTTAATTTTGAGGAGTCTACATATATTTTTCATAACTTGACTCATAAAATTTGTGCCTTGATCGGTAACTAATTCCAGCGGGGATCCAAATTTACAGACTACCCCCTCGACAAAGGTTTTTGCTACTGTCGAAGCTTCCTGGTTTTTCATGGGCAATACGATTAAATATCTTGAGATGTCGTCCTGTACTGCTAGTCCATATTTGTTTCCCGTATCTGATTCCGGTAGGACGACAACGTCTATAAACATTTTTTCTAAAGGAGCGTTGGAAGTTGAGGTTATTTTCATTGGGATCTTATTTGTTTTTCGAATTTTGTTTTTCTGGCATGAATCACATGTCTTTACATAATTATCTATATCTGTTCTCATTTTTTTCAATAGCTCTCCAATTCTTTTTCTCATTCTTCTTGCTCCGACATGCCCACCTAGAGGAGAGTCATGGAACTCTTTCAAAATTTGTTTTATTTCGCTAGAGTTCAATTCCGTCTTTTCGGAATTGTGATTATAATTTTCTAATCGAGTTCTGTCTATTTTCTTTTTTTCCGCTCTTTGGCATTTTCTTTGTATTTCAGCTTCCGTTGGTTTAATGTCAACGTTTATCTTTAATAAATCTTCCCAGTGCGTTTGGGTCGTTGGTATTTGCAAATTATTTTTCTCGCCAAATTTGTATTGGTTGTTTTGTTCGGAGCTAACCGTGTCTAGTTCTTGCTTTCTATTTTGGCCCCGAGTAACAACTCCTATTACTTGTTTATTTTCTTCGTTAGTCTCTATGTAATCCGGTAAACGGGATAAGAAATCCGCTACAATGTTTGCCTTTCCTTTTTTGTAACGAATTTCGCAATCCAATCCTTGTAATCTTAATTTTAATCGTGTTAGAGTTGAAGATGTTTCTTTTAATCTCCATATGGATACTAATGGCCTATGATCCGTATAGATTACAAATTTTTGGCCAAAAATATATTGCTTAAAATAATCGGTCGCCCATACGATTGCGAGTAGTTCTTTCTCAATTGCATGATATCACTTTTCAGCTGGCGCCAGAGATCTACTTGCATATGCTATGGGCATTTCGATATTGTTTTCGTTTGATAACACAGCTCCAATGGCGTAGTTATTCGCATCGGTTGTTATAACAAAGGTGTTTTTGTAGTCGGGTCTTACTAGCAAAGGTTCTGATACAAGGCAGTTTTTTAAATCCTGGAATGCGATGTCAAATTCGCGAGACCACATGAATGTGACGTTCTTCCTTAGCAATGCATTAAGAGGTTTCCGCCTATCAGACACATTTGGTATAAATTTTAAATTAATTAAAAATTTAATAAATTTTAAATTAAATTAAAAGTTGATTGTGCCTAAGAATGATCGAACTTCTTTTACGGTTCGAGGGTGCTTCATGTCTGCAATTGCTTTTATTGCGGCCCTGGTTGGTTTTATTCCCTGCTTGTTTATAACATGTCCCAAATATTGAATTTCTTTCTTAAGCAATTTGAATTTTTCCGATTCCAATTTTAAGTTATGAGCTCTAAGACCATTCAGAACTTCCAAAAGATTTTCATTATGTTCTTCTACTGTTCTCCCTGAAATTATAATGTCATCCAGGTAGACAACGGCTCTAATGTCTCCAAGCAGTTCGTACAGAACAGAATTCATAAGTTTTTGGAAAGTTGATGGACTATTTTTAAGGCCCATCGGCATTCGTGTAAATTCGTAATGACCAGTCGGTGTAGAGAATGCAGTTTTTTCAGCATCTCTAGGATGAATTGGCACTTGATAAAATCCTGATTTTAAATCTATTGTTGAAAAGAATTGACTGTCTCCTAGATTACTTAAAATGTCATCAATTAAGGGAATTGGAAATACAAAAGATTTAGTTATCGTGTTCAAAGCTCTGTAGTCGACTACAATCCTGTAGCGAACTTGTCCGTTTTCGTCCGGTTTTTTTGGCACGCATAGAACGGGGGCATTCCAGGGGCTGTTGCTAGGTTTAATTATTCCTTGAGCAAGCATTTCTTCAATTTGTTCTTTTATTTGAGAAGTGATAGCTGCTGGGAATCTATATTGTCTTTTATTTATAGGAATGTTGGTAGAGGTTTCAATTTCGTGACATGTAGCCCCGGTGACCGTCAGTTTATCACCGTCTAAAAAAAATTGTTCACTATGTTTATCGAGAATTTTCAACAAATCGTTACGTTCGTTTTCAGTGACGTGGCTAAGATTAATTTTTTTTTGAAAGCATGTTTAAACGGTTTTCTCCGTACACGTGGCTTTTCTGCTTCATTTCCAAAATATCATAGTCTAGGTTTTTTTCGTCTAGTTTTGAAAAACTTGCTAATTTGTGTTCGATTGGTTCTTCTGGGAACGTAGATGCAGCTATCGATTGCGTTTCCTTTTCGATTATGTTTGCCATATTTGCTTGGCTTAGAATGATCCCGTTAGCCTTATCACAATTGTCATCTTTTGCGTTTGATTTTTTTGAAGTAATAGTTTCAAAATTTTCGCTTATAGTGATCATGTATTTTTTTAAAAACGGAGCTCCTAAGATGCCTGATACGAGAAGTTTTTTTATGAAGAAGAATTTAACATCATAAATTGACTCACCAATATGCAATTTTGCCAGGATTGAACCTTCTGTTTCGGATTGAGTTCCGTTGAAACCAGAAAGTTTTATTCTATCTTGTTTATCAATTAGTTCTTCTCCTAGTCGTACTGCTACCTCCCAGCTTAACAGGTTGTAGCCGGCACCTGAGTCGAGTACATAGTCCAAAATCTCGCTCCGAACGGTTGTTGTGGAGACCCGTACAAAAAAAATGTTATTATTCGCGCAATTGATCTTAAGAACTTCGTTGTGCTCGATACTAGTTTTCTTGGGTATATTATTACCATTTGTTTGATTTGGTTTCGTAAGGAATTCTTGTTGATGATTTAAAAAAATTGGTTTAATTTTCGGGGGACTGGCAAGGTGGCTATTTATCAGACCCCCTACATCTAGTTTTTTGGATGATTTTTATTAATTGCAGTCCGGTTATAATTATTTTGAAAGGGTCGTTTATGTGTCTGATACTCCATAGGGTTTTGCAAATGCAATGGTTTTTCGTGCATCACATTCGTTGTAGAATTGTGTGCGGGCAAAAAGGAGTGCGAAATGTTATTTGGCTGAAATTGCGAAAATGACTCGGGTGTATATTGCGAAGCATGCGGATTCAAATATGACCCACTATAATTTTGCTGATTCGGTGTTGAATAGTTATGCCATGGTGGTGGGTTTGAGTGTTGGTAGTGGCTTTGCCATCTCTCATTGCTGCTATTGAAGAACCTATTGTTCGATTTATTGCGATAGCTATTGCTATTCGAATGATTTGTGAACATGGGCGGTTGCTTCGGTAGCCGCTTTTCTATCTGAGATATTTGCTCGGCCATTGCACATTCTTCCTCAAGCATGTCAAGCAACTGTTCTAAAGGAAGATTTTTATTGCTTCTAGCAATATTTATCAGGCTACGATCCCGAAGCCTAGCCAAAAAATTAATTCTGAGTTTCCTATATGCATAGGATTGCTCATTGAGACTTTCATCGTAGTTATCGATGTGGTCTTTTATTTTCAAAACTCTTTCCTTGTACGAAGTAAATTTTTCACGGTGGTTTTGTTGTAGTGTTTCCACTTGGTGAAAAATTTCTTCCAACCTCACTTGTTCCCCAAAATACTTATTTATCTTCCTTCTAACTTCGTCCCACGATTCACTGTACACTCGTGAAAAATAAGAGGCAGCAGGCCCTTTTAATTTCATCATAACCACCTGTATTAGTGGTTCTTCAGGCTCACCCTCAGGTATTTGGGACGCAAAACAGTCCGCCTGGTGAAGAAAACCATCAAGCTCGGCGGCGACACCGCGATATTCGGGGATACATTTGATCGCCCGTTCCATTGGAAATTCATGAGCCATTTTTTCTGTAGAGAAGTTTAGTGCTCTCTCTATTTTAAGACTATCGTTGGCAAAGTCTTGCTTTAAGGTCTTTAAGTACTGCTTAAAGCTTTGCAGGTTTTTGCGGCAGTCTCGAGACTGATCGTTCAGTGTCGACGATAGCACTGGAGTTGAACTCGAGGGCTGATCCGCAACCAACTTTTCAGAATTTCGTTCGGTATTTACCCGGACTTAGCGGCCTCGCAGAGCAAATACTCTTTCGCTCGTCCGGAATTAACCACTTATTATGGCGAATATGTTATTAAAAGACCCTAAATTGTTTACTCTACGCAAACGCACTTTTGTTTCACTACCGATTGCGGTTTTCACTTGCACAGGAGCTGTGTTTCGGATTATCTATTAATCTTATGTATATGTTATATTTTTAATCTACTTATACCTACCTCTTTACCTACCTGAGATTTGGCAAACCAGCGCGCTGTTGCGAGGTACCGCTGTCACCAGATGTAGAAGCAGCGTCTGGCCAGGAGCGTCGTCAGGCCTGGTGGAGAAGAGGGAGTTGTCCGAGAAGAGTGCGGTGACAATATAAAAACACTTGTTCACTTCACTTGTGACATTTATTCGTACGCTTCCCGATACCAACTGATCGTAGACATGTGTTCGGGTTCCCTCGATACCTACTTGGCCCGAGACACTTGCTAACGATCTTGCTTACAAATGTATAATAATTTTAACCTACGGTGCAGTGTGATCGCACGATCGATAGACGACACTTCTGCTTATGCTTACGTCTCAGATTATGACTACGAGGCGACGTGACCGTGCGATCGATAGACGACACTTCTGCTTATGCTTACGACTCAGATTATGATTACGAGGCGACGATGACCGCTTCAGATGTTATATTCTTTCGAACCTTGATCATTCTTCCATTTCATATATTAATCATTCTGTGTCATTTATCAATTTCGTTTTAGTTATTTCTGAATTAAATGTTTGATTAAACTATCGATTCATTTATGCATTTATTCCTTGTTCTATGTGCTATAATAACTCGTAACGGTGAAAAAAGTGGCTTTATAGTCAATAGCAAAGATAATAAATTTATTTCGGTAAAATAGACAAAGGTAATAAATAATTGAGGGTATAATAAAGAACAAACCTGAAGGAGACACTTACGCTGTTTTATTTTAAAAATTAATGGAACTTTATTCTAATAGCAGTCAGTTAGGATTGTCATAGCAGGATATATGGGATTACTTTAGGCTATATACTTCTGTTACTCATCGAATGATTTTGTTTTTCCATCTTTCAGCTCACATCATTGACAAAATGTTAAAAAAAGTTATTGGCCGAAAAAAGTATAATATTTGTAGTTAAAGCCGCCAATGGGTAGCTCGGACTAGCTACGACCATTTCCGTTGGTCTGACAGATAGATATAAAACGAGGTGACAAACAACAATGAAATTTTATATCTAATCCTTCTAAATAAATCTTAATATTTAGTAGGATTGTCATGCTATTTATTTGTGCTTTTTTTACTTCAGGTAGGCACTAAATATCTGGTATATATTTTATATACTTGAGGAATGTTAATCCATATATTGAACGAAATGATTATTAGTTCGACAAAGAAATTTCATCAGGGTTATATGAATGTGTCTGCGTCAACTATAATAGGCAAAATGGCATAATAGGTGAAAATAAATAATGACACAGTAATATTGGATGGACCCCTAAGTGCTATTCCCGAACTATATGCATGTATTTTCAGTTTTTCTGGTTTTCAAGTTTCCAAAATTTCGGATGCTTCAGAACTGAACTTAAACGATGTGAACAAAAATTGAAAATAACAATATTCTTTTATTGTACAATAAAACTTACAATACACAAACAAATAAACATATGTTACATGCAATAAAACGTAGCTCAACGCTGAATGTAAAACAATGTTTTCGGCATCTAAGTACTATAAAATATCCCTAAAAGGATCACGTTCTGTAACGTAATCCAAGTACTATACATGAACGTAGAAGACTAAATCTTTCTGAATATTTTTCATATGTTTTCATAGTTCAAAAGCTCTAACCGTTTTCTCCTAGGATGCATTTTGTAAGTTATGGAATAAATTATACCTAATTAATCTTTTATACCTTTACATATTAATGTTTGCTAACATTTCCATCTTATTCTTATTAAATGGCTCAAAAACCGTACAATCCATGCCTGTTCTTGCTACGGCTTCTTGAACATTTCACGTAGCTGAATAGTCAGTGCATGTCGTACGCTAACGCTTCGGCTATCGAGCCCCCTCAAAATTTTCCAAACACTTTATTATCATTATTTATTATTTATTCGGATTAATGTACAATGCCAATTGTACAATGCCTTTTACTTAATGTTTTTCTTTGTGATACATGTTTGTGTTCATGGAAAAAACCAGTCAAAATGCAACAGTACAAATAAAATTTGAAAATTTATTATTGAAAACTGAAAACTAGGAACTTGAACATGAACCAACATCATAACTAAATGGAAAAAGCTACGCGTCATGAAAGAAAATTTTAAATTTTTAAACCCATTTTGTGATGGACGAGCTTCTGTAGATTAATAAACAGAAACACCGTTATTGCACAACGTATAACATATCAGGAATATGTTAATTGAATCACGTTATAATTTCAACAGCATTATCGAGTCGAGTAACGAGTAAAATGTCAGAAAAATTGCGATTTTTTGGAAAAAAATAACAAACTTCTGTAGAATAGGCTAGTGAATTGAAAAAAGTGCGCTTGCGTAAGGACAACAATCTAAGGCATTTCAATAACACAAGTAATTCGCCATAATCAGTAGTAATATTATTTGCGAAATAATATTTGCTCTACGAGGTCATTACGTCCGGGTAAACAGCAATCGTACTTCTGAAAATTTGGTTGTAGAGCAGCTCTCGAGCTCAACTCTAGTGCTATCATCGACCCTGAACGGTCAGTTTGAGACTGCCGTAATATTCAACAAAGCTTTAAGTAGCATTTAAAGTGCATCCCCGAATAACGCATTATCGTAATCGAGATCGATGGATCTCGAAATCCGCATTGCGGATCTCCTAAAATTCGGATAGGGGGCTTTCGAAACTTCATTGTTCCTGCAGTCAGGGTAACCGCCGTCCACCCGTTGTACTCGACTACCATCATTGATGGCTAAAATCTATACATGGAAAGGAAATCCCAGTGAGTCACGTTTGAGGGAACGGCTCTTCCACACTTTAGTTTTTGAGGTTCTCCATATCCCAGTTGCTAGAACTTTTGTTCCCAGGGTGGCTACCGGAGAGAACTGTATACAAACAGGTAACTCAAAAATATTCTGCAGTAATAAAACTACCTGCAACAAATACTAACGACCACACCATGCGACGGAATGCACTGTTAACCCATTCAAATGCGTGCAATGCAAAAAAACATGGCACAGATTGTGGGATTATTCAGTTTATAAAAAACCGCAATCTGAGCTATAAAAACTCCAATTCCAACAGGCTCGCTCGGTTCATACGCAGCTGTTCTTATGGGTTCCAACGGCTACAATCTCATGAATGAGGAGTCTTGTGTTTCAATCACCGAACCTGTATGTTTAGCTACCGCAATTTCACAGTTGGCTGTAAGAGTGAAGAGAGCAGTCTTGAAACATCGCAGAAAAATCCTCAAAAAGGTTAGGTCTCCTAGGGAGACAAAATCTCCTTGTAATCAGCTCTCTTAACTGCTCCACAAACCAGGCCAGCGACGAAACTGCGTACCCATCGTCAAGCATTTCAGGAGCTAATTTCTATATAGGAATTATTGGACTCCCTGTGCACTATGCAAATGGCTCGGGCAGTGGTCTACTTTAAGTTCATTAATACAACTGGACTATTGAGACTTACAATGGCCAACATAATCCAATGATATTGTATGAGTTTCCTTTGAAAAAAGACTTTTTCAAAGCATTAATAGCTAAACACGGACGTGTTTGCTCTTGCACAAACTTGGCTCGTAGAAGAAAAAAAGTAACCTTCTACGGATATGACATTATTTGTCACGATCGCAACAACTCGTCAAGGAGTAGGCGCGGTGGGGGAGTTATTATTGGTATCAGGAGAAGTGTCGGATTCTTCAAAATATCACTCCCACCACTAGCTGAAATAGAAAGTGAGAAACAGAACTTGATCTTCAATTCTGCTGATCAAACTAGGGTATAGTCTGGTGAGCCAACTGAGGAAGTCCTTGAGGTATTAGTAAAAGAAGAGATCAAGCCTTTAGCCGTAAAGAAATTTACGATTCGAAATGAGAAATATAACGAGCATGCCACTTTTTTGCTACACTTCCCTAAATAAAGTATTTCAATGCCGCTGCTTCGCAGTATGAACGCACTAAACAATTGAAGAGTATGCTGGACCTACTATTCAAATATACAAGGGCCAATCCAGCGCAAACGTTTCCAAACATTTGGACACAGAGCCGCTAACTGCCATCATCCAGCTATCTATAATAAATGTGCTGGTATCCACGTTCCAGTAATATCCCCTAACAGAAGGTGAGGCTAGTGAGAATGGGTTAGTACCGAAAAACAAACTCAAATGTGCAATTTGTGAAGGCAATCACTCTTCTAACTTCACGGGCTACCCAGAAACGCTCAGTTAATTCCATTAAATCAGTGCCGAAACCAATGGGAAGAGATTTTTTTGCGGATAACGCGTTCCCTGCCTTACCATCCAAGCCCACTCCCCGCAGTACAGGTTCCGTAACATTAAATGAAGTAACGTCGCAGCCCACAACAATAAAGAGCTTTTCAACGCAACTGAACTTACTGAAATAGTATTTATTTTTTTGTACGCTACGGGTGTGTAACACTAAACAGCAACAAATCACCGCAATATTTGAAGTGGTAAGCAATTATTGTTTCCCTAAATAATGGAATCGAACCAATATGCAAATATTTCATACTGGAACGCCAACGCCGTTCTTAGTAAAAAAACAAAATTAACACGGTTTTTGAAGAAAAACAAACATAGATGTTATGGTAATAGTTGAAACTTTTTTAAAATATGAGCATAGGTTCAATATACTAAATTATGCGACACGCTGGTTAGATATAGTATGCAGTATTAAAGGAGGGGTCCGTATGCTTGCCAGAAACAATCTAGCTTTCAGACATATGAGTTCTTTTAAACTTAACCTTATCGAAGTAATAGGCATTACAGTATCAAAGAATAATGGACCAATTTCTATAGTGGCGGCCTACCATCCTGGTGCGAATACATCAGTCAGTACATTTAAAAAAGATATTAGTAATCTTACGAAACTAAAAAATATAATTTGTGGGGATTTAAACTATATAATTTGTGGGGATTTAAATGCCCGTCATCACATGTGGATCTATGCATGCACAAACTCAGACGGCAAATACCTATTTCATAAAATTCAAAAAGGTCAGTTCACTGTTTACTATCCAAACACACTCACTCACTTCCTCGCAGATGCAAAACGCAATCCATCAACAATTGATGCTGCACTTAGCAACAATAGTCTTGAGTTCTCAGAGCTGAAAACTTCTATACACTTTTCCTCCGAACATCTTCTAGTATCGTTTTCAGTTTTAAAGGAAAATATTAGCATTAATTCCGACAAATTCATTTACGGTTATATAAATGCAAATTGGCTACATTCTAAACATCTCATCAACTCCAAAACCCATCTGAATTCACTCTAGATAAAATCCATACCCACACCCAAATAGATAATATGATTATTAATATCAGTTCTATCATAAATACAGCTCATGACAGTGTAGTCCCAACCAGATCGCCGGGCAGTTATAACCTCGTAATTCCTGCAGAAATCCTAGCCTTGATAAAAATCACTCACAATAAATGATGGCAAGAGCATGGACTTAATCATAGGACAAAAAGCTCATTTTAGTTTTGATAAACCTAATTGAACATAAGTTATCAGTTTTATGTTTTATAGTGAAGCATTCAGAAACTGGCTCATAACGTAACAATTGACACTAGCCCACTCGAGCACCAAATCAAATCAACCATACAACAGTTTTCCAGAACCCACCAATTGAACAAAATAAACACTCAACACTTATTTAAACCCAAAGACATTATAAAAGTTATAAAACGAATCAAATAAAAAGATCCCCGTATCCACGTATCCAGATAGAGTCAATAATGCTTCCATCAAGAGACTATCAATCAAAGCTGTCATCTACCTAAACAATATTATAAATGTGAAAAGGTGATAGTGTCACCCGTAGGCTATAAAGGCAGCGATCGCGGGTAAGAGAGTCAGTCATTGTCAACCTCTAGAAAAATAATCATCGAGCGAAGACCGAATAGATTCAATCTGCGTGTTTTTTTCCCTTCCGACTGTACTTTTTCCTTACATTTGGTGTCAGAAGTGGGATGGCGAATTTCCCAGAAACGGTTGTGTACCGAGTAGAGTCTTGTGTGTTATCGGCGCTGTGTGCGCGTGATAGAGCTGTGTGCGGTATCGGTGCTGTGTGCGCGTGATAGAGCTGTGTGCGTGTGGTGTTATCGGCGCTGGGTGCGCGTGGTTTAGCCGTATGTAATTATGCGCTGAACGCGCAGAATTGTCGTGAGCTGCGTTAGCGGGGTGAAACCGTTTGTGGTGTTATTGCTGTGTGCTAAGCAGTCAAAAGTGACAATGGAAAAATTAGTGGAAGAATTTACGCGCACAGGATTAGTGCGAAAGTGCGAAGACGCTGGATTGGCCGTAACGGGCACCAAGGAGGATTTGGCGGCGCGCTTGATCGAGGCGCAAGCTAACGGACAGTTCGACAACGATGTTACAGGTGTGACTGGTTTTCACGATGCGGAGGCTTCTATGTCTGAAGTTGAGCCGAAATCCGCACCAAATAGAGCTGAAATCATGCAACCTTACTCGTTTCGTGATGTGGAGGATTCGATCGAAGCATATGGCGAGGACGTAAATCGCGATATCAAAGCTTGGTTCCATGAATTCGAGGGAGTTGCTACCATGGCAAGGTGGACTGATGAACAAAAGTTCATTATGACGCGTAGGAAAATGGCCGGAGTAGCCCGAAGTTTTATACTGACTCTAAAAGATGTTGCGTCATATGCTGCCCTGCGAGCGGCATTGATTAAAGAGTTTGGGCCTATCATCCGCGCGAGCGATGTACATCGGCGGCTCGTTACGCGGCATAAGAAGCAAAGCGAATCCGCATTAGAATATGTGTACGAAATGCAGCGAATAGCAAGCAATGCCGAGATTGACGAAAGCAGCCTCGTGGAGTACATTGCGGATGGCATAACAGCTGAGGCTAGAACAAGAGCGACGCTATATAGAGCAAAAACGATCATGGAACTTAAAGAAGAATTATTGTTCCCCGAACGAACGATTGTACCCTTCATCGTGGTTCTAGTCACACAAAATCTATACCACCCGGTTTGCTAGCCTCTGACGATAGCTGTAATGCGGTAGACAAAAAACTGGGCAGTGACGACGAGCAGCAAAGGCGGCGTGCGAATTTGTTCAGGGGTTCCGATCTCTCGTTCAATGGCAAAATAAGCCCATTGATAGAGGGCACAGGACGAGTAACAAACTGTGCTCTGGAAGATTCAACTATTTCTAGTAGTTATGGCTTCGTACAGATAAAGCCGAAAGCTTCAGGTTCTTATGAGTGTGATGAAGCTGCTCAAGAGAAAACACTAAACGAAACGTGTGAACTGTTAACAAAAGAGAACAAATCGTTGACTCATTACGAGAATGAACAGTCGCCAGATATGTTTGCGGAAGATGACGATACGGTGGACGACAAAAAGAAGAATGACGAAAGTCTTTCACGCGCGTACCAACGTACCAGTGGAATGTCCTCGAGGGAGTTAGAGTGTGTAGACGAGAGTAAAGTGGATCGTATAGAGCGTACTTTGTTGAAACGGTTACAGATGTCGCTTGCCGGTATTCCACCGCCTCCAGCGTTAACGTACTCAGCTATCGACGTCGGGAGTATGCTTGCAATTTATCACAGTAATGCTGAGCGGTGGTTAGCGGCGCATAGCTTGAGTAAGTCGGACAGTGCCCGGGAAGCAACGGACAACACAAACGAGTAGTGCTACTGCCGGGATGGAAGATAAAAAAGCGCAGGAGTGCCTTAGCAAGCCAACTCAAACATTGGCCGATTTGGCGAACATCGCATGGCCCGAGTTAACGAAGCACCGTGCTCATGGGCTGCACTATAACCGATCGTTGGCAACGGAAATGTTTGAATTGTTAAGCTTGAAATACATCGAACGCTATCTAAGCGTGGAAACGAGCTCTTCCTTTAATATGACTATTTTGCAGTCAAGTGCAAAAAAACGGAATCAACGACTGAAATTATTGAGCCAATCGCCCGGTAGGCGACTAAGCCATCTGGCAAAACGCAGGGCAACATTTTCGTCCGAGAGTTTACTTAGTAATAGCGACAGCAAATGTGCAACAAGCAGCAGTGGAAGGGGCATTATTAACGCAAATTCACTTAGGAAGTTAAACCCGCACAGAGTATGCAATACCAGACAAGTGTTTCTAGATCCCAAAAAATCGGACAACCGTAGGAAAAATAAAATTAAAACTCCTAAACGTAGGACTCCAGGCGGAAAAAAGTCACCCCATCGACGGACCCCTGGATCATCCAGCAAAAGCTTGACACTGAGGCACGTTGTTACTAGTTCTAAACCAGGTACCCAACCGGTCCACGTCCCGGCTACTCGTGAAACATCAAAACGGGCCCTTTTCCTCAGCCCTCAGAATGGTGGTGTGACGGCCTCTGCACGCGCTTACGGCAGCAACAGCAAACAAACAGATCGTTCTATATTCTCAGAGGCACGGGTATTGAAATCAAAACGGTCGCTGTTTTCGCCAACACATGAGTCACAGTCTAGCATTCAACCATGTTCAGGCGCATCAACATTTGCAGGAACGGCTGCTTCGTCGTCCTTGAAAACGATGTCAGTTAGCACCGCGGTATCGTCGAATAAGCGAGGACGCTCCCCTGCGGTCGATAACGATAATGACGAGCGGACGGAGAAAATCCCACGCATGGAATCCTCCGGACTGAGTGAAGAGGATCTGACCCCACGGTCGCTGCAGCAGCTTAACTACCGAGCGGCCAACTGGAGCAACTTCAAGCGGATCGTCAGTGACAACCTCGACACGGGAGTACCCCTTACGACGATGGAGGACATCGACGCAGCCATCACTAGCCTCGTAAGCAGCTTAAGGGTAGCCGAGAATAGCTCGGTACCCAGGGTAGCTATAAAAACAAGGTTAGTAGAGATAGACGAGGAAACGAAACGCCTCATAAAGTTGCGAAACTCTATGAGGCGTCGCTTCCAGCGATCAGGAGATAGGGCCCAATACCAGGCGTTTAGGCGCCTCGGTAAGGTAGTTAGGGACAGATTAAAACAAGCTAGGAATGATCACTAGGAACAAGCTAGGAATTAATGAAGATTAACGAGGCAAAAACCAAAATGATGGTGGCACCGTCAGCGGCCCTGCTAACAAATACTAATGCGAGTCTACGCAGGGGTGACGTACAGATAGGTGAGCGAACCTTTGAAGTCGTCCAAAACTTCACCTATCTTGGGTCAAAAGTCAGCACCAACAGTAGCATAGAAGTTGAATTACGCGCAAGGGTGCTGGCAGCCAACCGGTCATACTACAGCCTGAGGAAACTTCTCCACTCAAAATACCTGTCGCGACGGCTGAAGCTGGAACTATATAAAACACTCATAGTTCCAATACTCACATACGCCTCTCAGACATGGACCTTGTCCAAAACTGACGAAACCCTCTTAGCCGCGTTCGAGAGGAAGATGCTCAGAAGAATTTTTGGCCCCGTATGTGTGGAAGGGCAATGGAGGAGCCGATACAATGACGAGCTCTACGAACTGTACGATAGCCTCACTGTCGTGCAGCGAATTAGACTCGCCAGGCTCCGGTGGGCTGGTCATGTCATTAGAATGGCACCGGACGACCCAGCCCGTAAAGTCCTTTTAGGCTGCCCACATGGACAGAGGAGGCGTGGTAGGCCCAAACTGAGATGGAGTGATGGCGTGGATGCGTCCGCCAAAAAGGCCGGGATCAACGATTGGCAGACGACGGCGCTCGACCGCGAGCGGTTCCAGTTTCTCCTGGAGCAGGCCAAGACCGCCAAGCGGTTGTAGCGCCTGATAACTAACTAGAATCCAGACTAGCACTGCACACTTCAAGTAATAATATAGCTCCTGACAATCGATTTGGTTTCCGTCCTGCTCTATCTACTACGCATCATCTTCAGAGATTGATAAAAAATATTTCACATGATAGACAAAGCAAACAACCGACGGGATAAGTTTTACTTGATACCGCAAAAGCTTTTGACTCTATATGGCACCAAGGATTAATTTACAAGCTCATCAAATGAAACTACCCAACCTATCTAATCAATATAATAAAGTCCTTTATTTCAAAACGGATAAAGGAAATTCACATTTCAAACTAGACGTCTGAGTCCTATTCCCCTACGGCAGGTGTACCACAGGGCAGTGTCTTGTCTCCAATGTTTTTCAACATATATACATCTGATATTCCATCTATACACAAATGTGAACAATTCTTTTATGCAGACAACATTGCTCTCTGGTCATCATCTAGCTATCCTAAATGAATCATTAAAAACTTAAATACAACCTTAAAACAATACTCTAAATACTGTAAAGATTGGAAGCTAAAACAAAATGGCTTCAAATCTGAAGCAATTTCCTTCTCAAGAAGAACTAGCCATCTAAAACTTTCTCACAGTATTTTAAATATGGAAAACATCAACATACCTTAAGAAAACTCAATAAAATATCTGAGTTTATTCCTCAGAAAAAGGCAGGTATTCAAAACACATACTGATAACCTTATTATCAAATGTAAAAAAATGATGCAAAATTCTATATCCCTTCTTAAATAGAAAATCGAAACTCAATTTAAACAATAAATTACTGATATCTCAAGCTCTAATTAGACCCTTTATTACATACGCCTCGCCTGTTTGGAACCACTGTGCCAAATCCCACATGTTAAAGATACAAAAAACTCAAAACAAATTTTTAAAAGCATCGCTAAGGGTCCCTCCTTGGTAAAGTATAAAGGCATTAAATCTGATACCCAGCATGTGGCAATGTAAGATACCCAGAATCCACAAAACCATGTCGAAATGTAATGTAATGTATGATCGTAAATGCAATGCCAGTATATAAGCATTGATAAGAAATTCAGTAGACTAAATCAAATGTTTGTAAATAGTACTAGTTACTAAAAGTAAAAAAAAAGTAGTAAAACTGATATTGATGAAATTTTAAATAAATTTAACTGACTAACTAACTAACTATGGCTTTCTTGGTGCGTAAGGATGAACCCATCACCCTGCAAAATTTCGAAATCCTTGGTCCGCTGATGTGCGCTACCTCAGGGTTTCCATTGATCGAAAAGTTTTTTTTAAGAAGCATGTAGATCATCTTGCTACCAAAACAATTAACCTCTTGACGAGTGTGTATCCATTCATCAAGCGCCACTCGGGACTGTCGAGGGATAATAAGCTTATTATCTATCGGCAAGTTGGCTTGACGGTGCTGATGTACGGATTCAATGTTTGGAGCAATTGCTCAAACGCGAATATGATAGTAGTGCAGAGAATCCAGAACAAGTTTCTGATAATGATTCTCAAACTGCCTATTAGATACCCCTCAAGTGAACTGCATCTAGATGCAGGATTCCTTTTGATAAGTGAGCGCATTGAAGCCGATTCCATGCGTCTATAACTCACCTCCGGGAACTCCACCTCTGCGTTGATCCGGGATCTTTCTAAGGTGAAATTTTTGAGTAGTGTGTAGTTAGGTTTAAGGTATAGATTAAGGTTTTTTTTAAGCTTTAAGTTATCTTTGAGGATAAAGTGGGGTTCGCCCCAATAGATGGCCTTGTGCTATCCAATATCAGCTAACATGCTGTTTATAATTTTAAACTCGTAGTGACAGTTTAGGCAGAACCTATATGTTTAATCTGTAGATACAATGTAACGGCTCAGAACCACTCTCTAGCGTAGATGCTCCAAGGTGCAGGGAACGTTGGTTAGTTATCTATTAAGAATGATCCAAATGAAAATTATGCTTTTAAGTGATAACACACTACAATTTTTATTACTTAAAAAACGGTTGGTTGGTGCGTCAGAAGAAGAAAATGACCATCAAACAAAAACTTGTAGAAGCCATCGTAGCGGCATTGTTTGCATTGATGAGCGTTGCGCCTGAAGTTGAGGAATGAGGAAAAGAATTGGAGAGCTATTCTTTTGGAAAAACATGAGAATAGATATAGGTAATCACGTAAAGATATTTGATTTATGCCAGAAAAATAAAATCGCACAATTGCCAGAACGCACCTTTCAGTTGCAAGTGTCTCAAATTGTAATATCCAGCACATCGAGCAACATCATTCAAAGGTATAATTTTAACAATAACAGGCGTTGAGGACTCCAAACAGTGATAAAAAATTCCAATACCTGTTTCTATACTCACCAACTGCCCGCAAAAAAAAGACATGTCTACTAAGGATCTTATCTTAGCGCTTGCTGAATGTAAAATCGCGCCTACTGCGGTTAAAAATTTTCTATCCAAAAGAAACGATACGAAGACTAGTCTATGTATCTGCTTCATTTCACTAAGTGTTCTATAACTAAGTGTTCTATTCGAAACGTGCACTTTAAATTTGTAAACTAAGGCGCGTAAAGCGCTTAACCGACTGTTAAGCAATAATCATGACTTGAATTGAAAATTCACGTTGTTACAATTATCAAAAACATGATGTTCACTGCTTTCCGCGGTGTTGTAAATGTTTGTGTTTTACACCGTTTATTTTTTACGTATCCTCTAAAAAGGCAATGGAATTTCTGTCTCCGATACTGAAGTCTTCGCACAATTTTTTCTGTGTAAATTGTCTACCCAAACCGGATCCTGCGAAGCAACGGGTGTTCTATCGGGATGAAAGCTTGTTCAACAATTTGGAGTTTTTGTCCATTTTCAAGGGTTACGAATACTCAAATCCGTATGATGATAGATATTTTAGCACGGACAGAGTCATTATAACGGAACATGCAAAAATCTATCCTGAAATCAGAAAAATGGTCACCAAGCCGAAGCCGTTTCCCAGGAAGTTGAAAACATTGTTGAAAATTTTCCCTGCGGTTCATCGTCTGCCTTTTAACAAGTATTTGTCCTTGGTGGACATGTACGAAGATATCATTCGAAAGGAGAACGAAATCCGCAGTTGCTATCGCGACAGAAGTTTAAATACGAGATTGAGCGATAAATTTGATATTATGGTCGATCGCACGACGCTACACTTGAGAATTTCGAGCCGTACGGAGAGAAAATCGCAAGGAGATTCGGCGAGTCAAAAATCTTCCTCGATTGAAAGTTTTCCTACTGATATTTTGGTGGCACGAGACCCACCATCTTCATCGTCGAGTTCTAGTTCGATGACAAGGGCAAGTCCACCAGAGTCCTTAGGAATAACAGACAGTGAGCCTGGCAATGTGAGCTCTCAGCAATATTCTACCCAGGATTCGTATGTATGGCCGGAAAGTCCTAGGCCCTCGAACGTGACATTGCAAAAGTCTCCTAGAGGAATGTCCTTAGAATCAACAGCTCAAATTCACAGGAACCCGGAAGAGGGTGAGTTTAGTGGATTCCGACGTCCACGGCCACAGGAAGATAAGGAAACGACTTCTGCAGCCAAACGCCGACGACTGTCTATCCCCATGAATCCAACTCCACAGGAGATACAGTCCGGTCCTCCACGTACACAGGGTGCAAGAGTGCCGCGCGTTCCAGGAGGATGATAAGGGATGATGTTTGCCCTACTGAATTGTTTATATTATTTTGTATAAGTTTATGTTAGTGTTCAAGTATTCTAGTAACAAGCGATGATTGTAATACATTTTTAAATAGATTTATTCTTTGTCAATAATTGATTGTTGGTATGTACTAAAAATAAACTTAGGTGAATTTAAAAATGTGCGTGTAATAAACCATCATCGTGTTTACTTCATGTTTTACTGTAACAAACGAGGAACGATGCCGAAATTGTCACTTATTCGGTCATGGTGAAGCAAATTGCCATCGCAGTAGGCGCATATAAATACTGATGGAAAACGCGCCATAACGAAGTTAGAGGCGAAATAATACCCAGAGGCGAAATAATACCCACAAAGGCACTCAGCGAGACCAAGTTATCACTCCCGACACAATCACTGTCGATGGAACAATTAACTTATCTAAAGGGACTGTCAGTGAAATCCTACCACAAGGCGGTGTCCAGGATTCTAATCGGGATTGATAATGCTCACCTTGGAAAACCTCTTCGAGAGGGCGTGGAGGGCAGGCCAGGTGAGCCATTAGCATGCAAAACGTGCCTTGGTTGGATCGTCTCTGGACCATGCCATATTGCAACGACCGCTTCACCAAAGAAGAAAATTCCTGTGAAGCGAAGTGCACCAGCTGCGGGTGAAAATGCATCCTCGAAGTCTCCTAGCGGGTCTCCGAAGCGATCAACTCCTGATCGTGGTTCCCAAGATAATTCCTTATACGTAGATGACAACACCTCCGAGGAGGAAGAGAAAGAAAAATTTAAAGTGTGTCGAGGTCGACGGGCTCGCCGTGGATCGGACAGCGGATCTGATCATAACCCTTACGCTAGATCGGACTCGGATGCTGGTAAACGAAGATCTACTCGTGCGCCGGCACGCGGAAGTCGAACCTCGGCACGGAACGTGCGGAAGCGCTACAGCAACGATGAATCTGGGGAGAGCGCTAGCGACGACGATTTCAGTGAGGATGAGTTAGCAACATCGAGATAGTCCGATCAGCAATACCAAATTCGAGTAATTCGCGACTGTTGGAAACAGTAAATAACAAAAATGTCACATCAGCAACATAAACACCCCAACGTGGAATGATCCAGAGCACCGTCAAGGCAACCCTACGATAAGCTGTACGAACGGATGTTTAGTTTATGCTAGGGCAATCGTGAAGGAATGTTTTGTTTATGCTAGGGCTGTCGCGAGCGGAGGTTCTAAGAACAAACAGGATCTAACGCGATTAAACCTTGACTTCTCTATAAACGAAGATCAGGGACACACCAAGGTGGGGGAATAAGGACCCTTCAAGGTAAAGCTAACGGTTCGCGTTAGAAGTAAATGATCGAGTGATAAAATCAGTGAAACTAACGTGTATTCAGGGATTGAAAGTGTGAAGTGAGTAAATCATTTTCTACCGTCACCGGACCGCTACAAGCAGACGTCAACCAGCGACCTGAGTCACCTGGACAGCTAATCACTCGTTTCAGGAAAAAGGGACAACCGCAGTTGCACTTGAAAGGAACGATGCATCTAACAAAGATTACCATGAAGGGTTTGGCTACAACCATATTGCTGTAAGTAATAAATTCAATGTAGCATCAACATATTACTGTAAGTAATAAAATTTGAAAGTAAGTAGAAACGGTAAAAGTGTTTTGAGGAATAATAGTGTTTTGAAAAATAAAAGTGTTGAAAAAGAAGAGAGTTGTCTCAAAAGCGTATTAACCCACACTAAAAAAAGGACATACATATCCTGAAAAAGCGTACAGTTATTGTTTTAAGCTGAAAAATCTTATCTCCAGTTCAAAAACTTAAAAATTAAAAGGGACAGAAAAATGGAAAGCCAAATCCAACAAATTCTGTCACGATTGGCTAGTTTAGAAAGTGTCTCAGCCAGTACATCATCAACAAACAACGAAGATCCTGCGATATTTTTCGCAGACATGAACGGAGTAGCCATTGATACAACCTCATTTGAAAAAATTCCGGAAACTGTGAAGCATTTACCAACTTTCACAGGAGATTCCAGAGAACTTAATTGTTGGATAGATGATGCAGAAAGCCTAGTACGGCTATATCAGACAAATTCTAGCTTTCCTTTGGCCCAACAGAATAAATATCATATGATGTGCAAGGCCATACGGAGGAAAGTTATAAAAGAAGCAAACGACGCATTAGTAGCATCTTACGTTGGAATCAATTGATTCCATATAAAAAAAATTCTGCACACATATTACGGAGAAAAACGTGATCTAGAAACGTTAGACTATCAACTAATGAGCTCTAAACAAAAGGGACGATCACTGGAGATATACTATGATGAGGTTAACAGAACATTGTCGCTCATCGCGAATCAAATAAAATCGGATGACAGATTCAGTCATCCTGAAGCTATCAAATGACTAATTGAAACGTGCAATCGAAAGGCCATCGATGCCTTTACAACAGGTTTTAATGGAGACCTAAGTAAATTCATATGAAATATCGAGCCAAAATCTCTGGCCGCAGCTTATAGCTACTGCATCGATTTTCAAAATGCAGAATATAGAAAAACGATCGTGAGACCTTGTCCGCAAGGGACAACCGAGAAATTTCTCAAACCTGAGAAACAATTATCCGCCAATACCCACGAAGTCTATTTTACAACAAAGAACATATAATCACGCTAATAGGAGATATGTTCCTCCAAATCCACCAATGAGAACATATAATGCCCCCAATTTTATGCCCAAACCGCATAGGCCATTCCAACATTCCAGGCCACAGCCAATGGAAGTTGATCCATCTATACACTCGCGACAAATTAACTACACGAATCGGCCAAGCAATTCAAATCAGCATCGTCCACTTAAAAGGCCAAGAACGTTTAATATGGAAGCAAGACAAATCTACCAAGAGTATCGCAACGATGAAAGTATGGTTCGAAACGCAGAGCTTAATTTTTTAGGCTAAAGTCCTCGTTGCCATATTTTCTTTCTTATGGTAATCGAGAAGAGCCATTAAAAATTCTTATTGATACAGGTTCAAATAAAAATTTCATCCAATCTAAATATGCGAGAATTTCGCATCAAATTGAAAAACCATTTTTTGTTTCTTCAGTGGGAGGAGACATAAAGATAGAAAAGTATTCTCAGGTAAAATTGTTTTAACCTTATTCGGATATAAATGTGTAATTATTTTTCCACTTAAATGGACTTAAGACATTTGATGCGATAATTGACCATGACACAATTACAGAATTAAAAGCAGTAATAGACACTGCAGCAAAAAAACTAACCATTAACAAAAAAGGAGTAATACCTTTAAAATTGCATACTTTCCAAGAAATTACAACAAATACAAATTCGGGATGAACATCTATGTTCTAAAGAAAAGGAAAAATTATACTCGCTACTTGATAAATTTCAAGATCTTTTCCAGCCACCAGACGAAAAACTACGCCTTTTACTACGAAGATTGAAGCAACTATTCGGACAACGAACCGGTATATGGTAAAATTTATCATTATCCCCAATCCTTAAAAAATGAAGTCGATAAACAAATTAACAAAATGTTAAATGATGGTATTATTATACCATCATGTTCACCTTATAATTCACCCATTCGAGATTCGGAGGAACTAGCAGTGCGGATCTCGGGTGATTACCCAGGAGCGACCGTATACCAAATGACAAAGGTGCACACTATGAAAAATTTGACACTACCCGCACAAACTATGATGGCTACCCAACTTATCGAAAAATTCGCGCATCTAAAGAGACTGCCTCTAACATCTTTCAGCAATGTCGTCCCACAAATATTGATTGGTGTAGACAATTTCCATCTAGGAAAAGCATTGAGAAATGCAGAAGGAGGAGATCACGAGCCATTCGCATCTCAAACTCGTTTAGGATGGGTAGTTTATGGACCACATTCGACGGCGGATGCTACCTCCAGCAAAGAACATTAAAACTATCACATCGCCTCGGTGAAGAACATTTTCTCCCTTGAGACGCTGGGAATAATAAAACCAGTGAAACCTCTTAGATCCAATGTCGAAGAGAGAGCTTTGGCCCTTCTGAACAGGGAGACTAAGTTTTTTGGCACCCGATACGAGACCGGGTGTAGGGTTTGCTCTGTTGGCAGGGTAGTAGCAATACTTCACTGATACGGGAATGGATCCGAAGCTTCTAGAAAGATAACATAGGCTCTCCATTCCCTACAGCTACCCAATACGTCCACGACGTACAGAGCGGTAACATGTCTCTCCGAATATCTGAACTTGGGTATACGGGGAAACCCAACCCCTTGGGAGGATGAGTGATATGGCTGAATTGGGGGGAGGGAGAGATACCAGCGTCTGTTCTCCATGTCAGGGGCGGCTGGTTCTCTCTTTTGTCCTGGCTTCACACGGGACTTCAAACAGCTGTGAAGCGTAGGTCCTCCGACGAGACAGGGGGTTGGGGGAGAGGCCTTGCAAGCCACCACCAATACAAAAGCAACGTACAGAAACCAAGAAGGTAATTCGATTCGGAACTACGGCAAACGACCTACGCTACGAAAAAGGATTAATGATTGGAAACTTGGAACATGGAACTGCAGATCCCTCACAGCACCCGGAAGTACCCGCATTCTTGCGGATGAGGTTAGGACCCGCGGCTTCGGAGTAGTAGCACTTCAGGAGGTGCGTTGGAAAGGAGTTACAGAGCGCCCCTATCGAAGCGATTGCACGATCTACCAAAGTGGTGGAGAAAAGCATGAGCTAGGTACGGCGTTCCTGGTCATAGGTGAGATGCGGAAGCGAGTGATCGGATGGTGGCCGATCAACGAAAGGATGTGCAGATTGAGGATACGTGGGAGGTTCTTCAACCTGAGCATTATTAACGTGCACAGTCCACATCTTGGAAGCACCGATGATGATAAGGACAACTTTTATACGCAGCTGGAGAGGGAGTACGACCGCTGCCCACAACACGACGTCAAGATTGTCATCGGTGACTTCAACGCTCAGGTCGGACGGGAGGAAGCATTTAAACCCACAATAGGATGTTTCAGCGCCCACCAGCTGACGAACGACAATGGGCTTCGCCTTATAAACTTCGCCTCCTCCAAGCACATGACTATCCGCAGCACCTTCTTCCAACACACACCTCGATTCAGCTACACCTGGAGATCACCACAGAAGACATATTCCCAGATTGACCACGTTCTCATTGATGGAAGGCACTTCTCGGACATTATCGACGTACGGACATACAGAGGAGCAAACGTCGACTCAGACCATTTCCTGGTTATGGTTAAGTTACGCCAGAAACTCAGCGTAGCCAATAGGCTACGATCCCAGCCCACCCCAAGGCTCAATACAGATCGGCTGAAGCAAGCTGATGTGGCGAGAGACTTCGCGATCGCGCTGGGGGAGGCGCTGCCGGAGGATACCACCACCGAGGCGATGTCACTCAACGACCACTGGCGAATAGTGGAGCAAGCCATCAGCAGCACGGCCGAGCGAATAATTGGCCGCGTAACACGTAACCAGATGAAGGAATGGTTTGATGATGAGTGCAGACGAGCACTATCCGAGAAGAACGCAGCGCGCACCCGAATGCTCCAGCGCGAGACCCGGCAGAACGTGGAAAACTATAGACGACTGAGAAGGCAGCAGACCCGACTCTTCCAGGACAAGAAGCGCAGCTTTGAAGAGTCGGACGAGCAACTGATGCAACAGCTCTCTCAGTCGGGGGAAACCCGCAAGTTCTACAGGATGTTGAAGACGGCAAGAAGCGGTTTTACTCCTACGATCGCGATGTGCCGTAACGTGGAAGGAGACATACTGTCGGACGAGCGGGAGGTGATTGACAGGTGGAAGTGCTTCTATGACGGACACCTTAACGGAGCAGAAGCAGTGGATACCAGGCGAAGCGCAAGATGCAGAATTGAGCAGCCCTACGATAACGAACACGACTATGACGAAGTGCCCCCGCCATCCTTGGACGAAGTCGTCAGCGCCATCAAACAGTTGAAATGTAACAAGTCAGCTGGCAGCGATGGGCTGGTAGCTGAGCTGTTCAAGTTGGGACCGGAGAGGCTTGCCGTTAACATCCACTGGCTGATCAGAAGAGTTTGGGACCAGGAAGAACTACCGGATGAGTGGAAACTGGGTGTCATACACCCAGTCTACAAAAAGGGCGACAGATTGGACTGTGCTAACTTCCGAGCCATCACAGTCCTGAATGCTGCCTATAAGATCCTGTCCCGAATACTTTTCTGCAGACTTGCGCCCCTTGCTACAGATTTCGTTGGAAGCTACCAGGCAGGATTTGTTGGAGGCAAATCTACCACCGACCAAATCTTTACTCTACGGCAGATCCTCCAGAAATGCCGAGAGCACCAGATCCCTACGCACCACCTATTTATTGATTTCAAGGCGGCCTATGACACCATAGATCGAATGGAGCTATGGAACACCATGCAGCAGTACGGATTCCCTGGGAAGCTGGTACGGCTGTTAAGGGCCACCTTGGATGGGGTACAGTGCACAGTGGTACAGTGTCGAACATGCTTTCGGAGCCGTTTGACTCACACCGGGGTCTGAGGCAAGGGGACGGACTCTCCTGTCTACTGTTTAACATCGCTCTGGAAGGTGGCCTGAGAAGCGCGGGCTTCGACATACGGGGCACGATTTTCTCCCGATCTCTCCAATTCCTGGGCTTCGCGGATGACATTGACATCATCGGAAGGACATCTGTGGCAGTATGCGAGGCGTATACTCGACTGAAACGCGAGGCCGCTAGGATTGGTTTGAGGATCAATGCGTCGAAGACCAATTACCTGCTTGCCGGTGACTCTGATCGGGAAAGAGCCCGACTTGGAAGCAGAGTAGCAGTTGATGGTGACGATCTTGAGCTGGTAGAGGAGTTCTGCTACCTTGGTACGATCGTCACTTCGGACAATAATGTGAACAGCGAAATTCGAAGACGCATTGTTCAGGGAAATCGTGCCTACTATGGGCTCCATAAACTCCTGCGATAAAGAAGACTCCAGCAACACACGAAATGCACAATATATCGCACACTGATACGCCCGGTAGTCCTCTATGGTCATGAGTCTTGGACGATACGGACGGAGGACGCCAACGCTCTCGTCATTTTCGAGCGGCGGGTGCTACGGACTATCTTTGGCGGTATTTGTGAGCAGGGCGTGTGGAGAAGGAGAATGAACCAAGAACTAGCTGAGCTGTATGGCGAGCCGGACATCCTGACGGTGGCGAAGGCCGGCAGAATTCGGTGGTTGGGGCATGTCATGAGGATGCCGGACTCATGCCCCACCAAGAAGGTGTTCGTCAGCGACCCGTTCGGCACGAGGCGCAGAGGAGCGCAGCGAGTTCGGTGGCTGGACCAAGTGTAGCAGGACCTGTCGGAGATTGGGTGCAGCCGGGGGTGGAGGAGAGCAGTCCTGGACCGAGTTTCCTGGAAACTGATTGGCAACCTGGCCATGTCAGCACGACGTGCTCAACTATGAGCGGGCCAAGAAAGAAGAAGACGAGACCGGATTGCTATGGAAATTCGGGAATACACAGCTACCGTGTAACAGAACATCAGCTATGAAACGGTATGTGCACATAAGGCAGAAAATGGCAAGAAATTCAACGATAGCCACCGCTGTGCACGAAAAAATGAGGCACTACAAGGAAAAGGGTCACATCCGACGCCTGACCGAAAGCTAGCAATCAGAGAGGCATCCGAAAGATTGGTTTCTGCCTATCTTCTCAGTAATCAACCCAAATAAACCCGGAAAGACACGACTAGTATTCGACGCAGCTGCCAAAGTGAATGCAGTCTGTCTAAACTCCTTCCTCTTCACAGGGCCAGACCTGCTTGCCAGCCTACTTTCGGTTCTGATTAAGTTCCGCGAATATCGCGTGGCTGTCGTAGGGGATATTCGTGAAATGTTTCATCAAGTAGAGATAAAGGTCGAAGATCAGCGTAGTCAGATGATTTTCTGGGTAGGAAAGGATCCAAACGGGCCCCCTGATGTGTACGTATTCACCGTGATGACGTTCGGTGCGTCGTGCTCTCCGAGTTGCGCACAATTCATCAAGAACTGCAACGCGGATCGTTTCACCGATAAGTATCCTCGAGCAGTGCAATGCATCTAGCAAGAATACTACGTGGATGATATGCTGATGAGCGTGGAAACTGAAGAGCTCTCAAGCTGGCCGATGAAGTCCGTCACATCCACGCCAGTGGAGGATTCAAGATCCGGAACTGGCTCTCTAACGCAAAGAACGTCGTCTGCCAACTACGATCGCTAAATAACGAAGAAGGAAATGTTAACGAAGGAAACAGAATGGCGGTGGAAAAAGGTCCTCGGAACGTGGTGGGACACCTCCTGCGATATATTCATGTTCCGCTTGGCTCAAAGATACTACGAGACATGTTCAACAGCGTTCATCTCGAAACGAGAGATCCTACGTGTGTTGATGAGCATATACGATCCATTAGGGTTACTTGGACAGTACTTAAAGTATTTGAAAATTCTCTTACAAGAAATTTGGCGAGCCGGCTACGGATGGGACCAGCAACTCGAAGGCCAACTATTAGAAAAATGGGCCAGGTGGCTACCAATACTTCCCAAAGTAAAAAACGTCAAAGTACCGAGGTGTTACCGACAAATTACGTCCCCGCTTTCAAAAACGGAACTGCATGTGTTTTGTGCCGCTAGCGAAAATGGCATGGCCGCCGTTGCATATCTGAGGTTCGAAGAAAACGACATCGTTGAATGCGCTCTGGTGGGTTCTAAAACTCGAGTGGCCCCATTGCGATTCCTCTCAATCCCAAGGTTGGAGCTCCAAGCCGCTGTAATTGGAGCACGTTGGGCATCGTCTATCATTAGCGCTCTTCGCATCAACGTGTCACGAACAATATTCTGGACCGACTCTCGGAACGTGATAAGCTGGTTGCGCTCGGATCATCGCCGATACAATCAGTTTGTAGCTTTCTGAGTAGGAAAGCTTTTGGAAATAGCACATGTCGAGCAATGGAGATGGGTACCCACAAAGCTGAACGTGGCCGATGATGGGACTAAGTGGACAACCACGCCAGCGCTCACCTGCACCAGCAGATGGTTCTCTGGCCCGAGCTTCCTATGGACCACCGAGAACGAATGGCCCAACTCCGTGACATATCCGAAGGATACATCTGAGAAATTGCGCCCCAACGTGTTGCATCATCAAGTGGAAGAACCGCTGATTGCGTTCCATCGTTTCTCGAAGTGGAAAAAATTGGTAAGGACAGTTGGATTCGTTATCAGATTCACAGCCAATGCTAGGCGCTGTTTGAAAAAAGAGAAGACTGTCCGCGGGCCAATGACACAAGCAGAACTGGCTGAAGCTGAACGTATCCTGTTTACTCAAATTCAGCTGGAGGCATACCCTCGCGAGGTGCAAGATTTAAGGAATGCGGGAAGTATGCTATGCGCGTGGGAAAAAGGCGTGGATAAGACCAGCAGCTTCTTTAAACTAACACCAATGATCGACGAACCAAGAATAATGAGAAAGCGAGGGCTCATTGCTGACTGGCCCGGAATTCCCGAGGCAACGCGACAGCCTATCATTCTCCCGCGAAAGCATCACGGCACACAACTAATAATCCTCGATATGCACCAGAAATTCAAGCATTGCCAACACCAAACGGTCATAAATGAACTTCGATCACGGTACTAAATCCCTCGGTTACGCACTGAGTACAACCATGTTCGAGCAACCTGCCAGATGTGCAAGAACGTCGGGGCAAACCCGAGGCCCCCCTTGATGGGTAACGTTCCATATCAAAGAGTACCCGTTGGGCAAAGACCCTTCTCAATCACGGGAATCGATTACTTTGGTCCGCTTTTAGTGGTTTTTGGACGACAAGTGGAAACGCGGTGGGGTGTCATATTCACATGTCTGACGTCTCGTGCCGTACACATTGAGGTGGCTCAATCTTTAAACACAGCCTCCTGTATCATGGCCATTCGCCGATTTATCGCGAGACGCGGCACCCCACTCAAATTGATCAGCGATCGGGGCACAAATTTCGTTGTTTCTTCACGCGAACTGTTTGAGGCTTTGAAAGAAGTAGACGAACAGGAGATAATAAAGGAGTTCACGGGACCAGCAATGAAATGGAGTTTCAACCCACCGGGCACACCACATTTTGGAGGCTGTTGGGAACGTCTAGTTCAGTCTATAAAGACCGTTATCGAAAAATTTGAGCTATCTAGACGTCTAACGGGTGAAGTTCTAATGTCGACGCTAGCGGAAATCGAATTCATCATCAACTCTCGACCGACAGCCCGATAACCTCAAACCATCTTTTACTGGGCAGTTCGGACGGGAGTAAACCGCCCACAGCACGTCAAGATGGTCCCATATGCGTGAAAATTTCATGGCGATTGGCTCAACAAAAGCCGAGACCTCTGATTAAAGTAGACGATATTGTGATTAAAGCGGATAATACCATGGCTAGGAACTGTTGGCCAAAAGGCAAAGTAGTAGACGTCATCCAAGCGAAAGACGGCCAGGTTCGACAGGCCAGCGTGCAAACCGCGAATGGCATTTACACTCGTCCAGCAACAAAGATTGCAATATTAGACGTACTTGAGAAAAAATTACCGAACCACTCCACAAAGTGCTGAAACGCGGATAAGCGACATCGGAGCTGTTGAAGGTGACAGACGGAATGAGCAAATAGTCAGAAAAAAATGAGTGAGACATGCACACTGAGGGAGGGAATGTTATAGCATGCCATGATGGTCATAGATTGCCATGCTTGTTATAACATGCCTTCCTCATCATAGCATCCAATGCTCATCCGTTTGTATATAAAAAGAGAGAAGAAATTGAAGAAAAGGTAGTTAGCAAAAGAAGTAAGCAAGAGCAAGAATTAGAGCGAAATAAAGACTAGCTTTTTTGTTTTTTTTTTTCTCTCTCTTCGCCAGAGAATTCCTAATTAACCGTCGATATACCGCCAACTACATATTTACACAACCTCACCTTAGAACATCGAAAGAAACTAAATTTTATTAGTATGCAAAATGAATCCTTGACATTTAAGATAAATTCATTTGGATCCGTTGGAGGAATGATACTATTATCTATAATACTTGTTACCATGGTACGATGTATGCCACGATGTAAAAGAACAAATATCGAGATCGAAATCTCATTGCAAGAAATAAGTAACCCGCGTATCGATACATTCACTAATATCCCAAACTCGTTCCAAACATGGAAACGGGAAACAAGAATGATGGTATCAAGGCCAATTTTTTGGAGTGACTATAAAACGATGCTAGCTTGGATTAACTCTGCACACCGTAAGTACAAGCAATTTGTTGCTTATTGCATATGAGAAGTCCTAGAAACGACAACCATGGATCAATGGAGATGGGTGCCAACGGGTCAAAATCCAGCAGATGAGGCCACCAAAAAGGTTACAAGATCATCAATATGGCTAACTGGCATTGAATTCTTTAAGGCGCCTGAGAAATATTGGCCTCAAACGATTATCGCGGAAACAAACGAAGAAGAACATTTCGTAAATTTGCATCAAAGAGACGAGAATTTCATACAACAATCAAATTTATCCAATTGGTGGAAATTGATAATCCGCGTATGTATAATAATGAAAATCGCCGGATACGGACTAAAACGCAAGAAATTCAGCAAACACTATACGGTTGAAGATCGTATGAAAGCCGAAAATATCCTATATCGAAAGGCTCAAAGGAAAGTCTACCCTGCTGAGATCAGCGACCTAGAACAAAACAAGAAGCTGACAACCAACCAATGTTAGATAAAAACGGGGTAATGCGCTTCCGAAGTAGATTGGAATTCGCAGAAAATTTGCCTAACTAGCTAGGGTACCAAAGTACCAAAACACCATCATATTACGCACCTGATCATACTATGGTATCAAGAAATATACAACCACCAATCCGACAAAATAGTTCTAGCGATCTTGCAACAAAAATATTTCATAACTGGATTAAATACAACTTTCCGTTATGTTAAGGCTAGATGCCAATATTGCAAAAACGATAAAGCGAAGCATTATCATTGCATATGGATTGCAGTACCGCCAATAATGACCCCGTTACCTACTTGCCGAACGGACGCATATGTTTACCCGTTCACGCTTCCGGGTATTGATTATTTTGGACCATTTGACGTAGCGGTTTAACGATCTGTCGAAAAACGTTGGGGTGTCATATTTACGTGTATGACGACACGCGCAAGCCATGTAGAATTGGCTGAAAAATTGGATACAGACTCTTTCTTGCTTTGTTTCACGAACTTTCAAGGAAGAAGAGGAGCCGTGTCACAGGTGTATAGCGACAACGGAACAAATTTTGTGGGAGCGAACAATGAATTACTACGGTTGGTAAAACAAATCAACTCCGTAATGCCAAAAGGAGAAGCAATGAATCTAAATATTGCATGGCACTTTAACCCGCCAGTTGCCCCACACTTTGGTGCATCATGGGAAAGGCTGATTCGTATAATAAAATCCACTCTAAAGGAAATGATATACTGCTGGCGGCATCGTCCTCCTACACTAGAAACGTTAAGAAGAGCATTGATACATGCGGAATTCGTATGAAATTTACGACCTCTAACGCATGTACCACTTAATCACGAAGATGATGAAGCATTAACATCGTTCCATATTCTCATAGGGAGAACGGGTAATTATTCTGTATCAATCGAATTTCAACCGCAAATGCTGGAACAAAAACATGGGCGTCGGGATTTATACTACGTTAAGGTGTTTTGGGAACCGACCGCCCGAAATGGAACCGACAAACGGAACCCATTAAGGTTGCCGATATTGTCGTCATAACTGATCCCACTAATAAATTGGGTACATGGTTAAAGGGTCGTGTTGCGAATGCAATAGTATGCTAATAAAAAAGACGTTTTTTAGTTCTTTATCTTCCAAAACAGTATACGAAGAAAGAAAATATAAACTTTAAAGAGGTCTTTGTTATGATTGCGAAAACAAGAGCCTCGCAGGACCCTTGTTCTGCCTTTTATACTAAAATCCTTCCCAGACGTGAATTTTATACTAAATTCACAGACGTGAGCTTTTCAACCGGTTCACTCTCTGGGTGCGCGAGAGCGTTACAAATGTCATTTGGACCAGTGGGTAGGCTCGATGTCAAACTCGACCTTCAGGGTCATCGACATTTAAGCGAACGATGCTTCGCAAGCCTTTATCGATGCTCCGTCTCCCTCTTACGCGCTGACGACTCGTGAGTTTTTAGCCCGAAGCAAACAGCTCGGCCTGGAGAGGCTTGATGCGTCGATTGCGAAAATACACATAAGAAAACGCGGAAAAACTCAAAATACTCCCGTACATAAGCGAATACCACAATCAGCCCAATCACTAAATCACAGTTTTAAGCAATTAAACCAGAGCCAAACATTGGAGCGACAAACGATCGGAACTAAACCAAGAAACTAGTCGATCTGTTGAAAAGTGCCCAGGACGACCGGGAAGGAAGGCTTGATGCTTAAACAGGAGGAAACAAACGCTGAGGTGAACGAGCTGGAAGGAATCATCGACGAGATAACTGGGAAAGTGTCACGTTCCCTGGATCGGATCAGCATGCTTGATTCGTCCCTCGAAGCGGCAAACACCGAAACGAAGGATGTAAACGGTCAGCTGATGGAATCGAAACAAGATGCTTCCGTAAAGCTGACAGAGATCAGTCGGTTGACCACGCTACTTGAGAACGCACGACTATAATACTATCGGAATAAAGGTAGTAATTTTATAATTCGCAAAAAATTACAAGGACTCCTTAATTTTATATGAAAAAGAGGTTGCATTCGCAACAACCCATTTGCAACATATGCGAAGACACAACTCCTATCAAAGATCAAAGCATTCAAAACATGCTAACTCATGGAACACCCGATGTCATCTTACTCGTCGTCAAAGTGCCATTCGAATTAAAGAGGTGATGAAAGGAATCATTCTGGTAGATACCAGCAAAAATATCGAATTAACGGTCTCATATGGAGAAAGAAGGTTCATACAAGAATCCACAATAATTGAAATAGATAATTATAAACAAACCACAAAGGTCACTTAAAGATGGTTATCTAGTCCCAATACATGAAAAACAAATTCAAAATATTGAATTTCCAATCACCAACGTACTAGAGGAATTGGACATTAGAAAACTTAAATTGATCAAAAAAGTTCAACTAAACCTAGAGTACAGCTTGATTGCTCAGATACGTACAAGCTTATTCTAGAAAACTGGTACTACTAATGCTACCGCTAACCGCTTTGCGCTAATAAGAAAAGCGCCAATTTAACGCCCATCTAAATTATTCAGCTATTTGCTCGCAAAAGACACAACGGAGTCCTCATTTCCCTATCCAAGTAAAGCAATTTTTGTTTTTTCGGAACACACTTATCCGAAAGTTGCCGATACGTTCTGGGAATCGCTCTAGAACCACGTCATCGCTCACACGAACGAGCTAAAACCCGGTAGTGGTGCCCTCGAGCGCGCCATATTGACACACTATCCTGTGAGTCGCTTGAGCTAACCTCGGATAGTATCTCCGTGACGTTGCTATCGTCCGGGTTTTCGTCGTAACAGTTGAGACTCTCTTCGTCGCTGTGGTACGTAACCGAAGGCGATGATGGTCGCTCTGACTGCAGCAAAGAAATCCTATCGTGATCTCGATGCTCGTGTGCCTAATACTAAATCAGGTGATAATCATGATCAAGATAATGACAATGATTCACTAGATCTCGGTTAGCCTGACTGTGTATCAGTGGATGGCGAAGAAAACAAACAATGCATTGATGAAAATGAAGTCGTGCCGATTGTTGCAATTGAGTCACATGATTATCAAGATCACGCAAATGATATTGAACATCTTGAATATCTCAATAATTCTGACTGTAAACAATCAAATGCGACTGCAGCAAAGGAATCCTATCCTGATTTCGATACTAGCGTATTTCATAACGATTTAGGTAAGTATCATGAGCATGATTATGACAATGCCGGAGCGGATGTCGAAGAAGACAAATGTGTTCAAAAAGACAAACGAACCAATGTCGAACACGAAGTCATACCGATTGCTGCCATTGATTCAAATGATCATCAAAAAGATAGAGATGACATCGGACCAGTTGTAAACTTCGGTATCCAGCACTGCATACCATGAAATATGGTCGCAGCAAAGATAATATTGAAAAATGATACCGCTTCTCCTGACTGTACATCATCCAACGTGCAAGACGATAAAAGAAGTATTCTTAAAGATGAGGTCAATCGAATCCCGCAACATACTAAATAATATTATATTGTCTAACGAAAAGACAATCTATATTTTCAAACAGTTAAAGGAACAACAGATAAGGCTTAATTTCTTAGACAAAATATTTCAATACCAAGGTAAAAATAAAATATAAAATCAAGGTATCCACTAAAATCGAGTCTAGCCCGCTTGGGTGCCGGTCCGTCCGACATCGATTCTGGTGTCATGACGAAGGTGCACACTATAAAAAATTTGGCACTGAAATGACGAAGGTGCACGCTATAAAAAGTTTGGCACTGCCCGCACAAACAATAATGGTTTCCCAACTTTTCGAAAGATTCGCGCCTAAAAGGCGAAGACTGCCTCTAACGTTTTACAGCAATGTCGTCCCACAAATATTAATTGATGTAGACAATTGCCATCTGGGAAAAGCGTTGAGAAATGCGGAAAGAGCAGACGATGAACCACTCGCATCTAAGACTCGTTTAGTATGGGTAGTTTGTGAACCACAGCCGACGGCGGATGCTACTTCCAGCAAAGAACATTACAACTATCACATCTGTAGCTGCACGGGATACGGTGAGGAGACCCTAAACGCCGCGGTGAAGAACTTTTTCTCCCTTGAGACGCTGGGAATAATAAAACCAGTGAAACCTCTTAGATCCAAGGACGAAGAGAGAGCTTTGGCCCTTCTGACCAGGGAGGCAAAGTTTCTTGGCACCCGATACGAGACCGGATTGCTATGGAAATTCGGGAATACACAGCTACCGTGTAACAGAACATCAGCTATGAAACGGTATGTGCACCTAAGGCAGAAAATGCATGGAATTTCCTTACATCTATTTGATACAGGAATTTGACACAGGCATGGAATGTATCAAAGAAGGAATTGATCCCGTTACGGGACAATTAGCGAGTGACGCGTTAGGACGAGTTTATACAGCCCACCCCAACAATGCCGAATTCTGCTATCCACGCATGCTGCTCCATGTAGTCACTGGTCCTCAATCGTTTGCATAGTTGAGAACGGTTGATGGCAAAGTATGTGAAACCTATCGAACGGTATGACACAACCTTGCTTGACGGGGATGACCACTGGGACAAGAAACAGCGTTACAATAAGCTGAGTTTGCCTCACGGTCAGACGAAATAAGGACTCTTTTTGCCATCATTTTGACCACATGCTGCCCATCTGATCCCACTTATTTATAGGAAATATATAAGGAAACCTTAATTGAGGATATTCGTCACAAATACACAAAATGTAGATAATTCTGCGTTGTAAGAATCGTTTAATAGGAAAATTTTCAACAGGGCTTTAATCCGTCTTGAAAATAAATGTGTCGCTATGTTTGGTATAAGGCTGGTTTAGATAAAACTTCCTACTCCAGTTCGAGATCACCAAAACATTCTTCATTCCGAATATGTTCGTGAAATCAGCTACAGTGTTGACGAACTGAATTCAATAATCGCAATCAAGAGTCCCTTATTGAACAAAGACCAAAAACATGCTTTTAAGATTGTAATGTCCCCCAACAGTAAGTGAATATTTTTTTTTATGCTTCAGGTGGAACAGAAAAAAATTTCCTGACCGATTTGATCTTAGCCGAAATGCGAGCAAAAGGACATGTTGCTCTTGCCATCGTCTGGCATAGCGTCTGGTTGGAAATAAATTGTATAGGATGAATGTACAATGGCACATAAGAATTTTCTCCGAGCGATAAATACCACGCTCAAGAATCCTAGGGGAAATGATAAATTAATGGTTGGTGCATTGGTTCTGCTTTGGGGAGATTTCCTTCAAAATTTGCCAGCTATCAACAGTGAAAGCTCTAGAAGCTCTAGAAGCATTAAAAAAATGCCATAAACCGCGATGTATCAACAAATTTTCGAGAAAGGCTTTGGTTGAAGGAGAAAGCCATTCTCGCTTCTAGAAATGACGACGTTCATGGAATCAACATTGACTACTCAACTAATTACTAGGGCCAGTAACAGAGTACATATCTATTTATACCATAATTAATATGTCTGAAGCCATACATTTTCTTACAGTATTTCTAATTTCATTAGAAGATTTACCTCCTCATCGCTTGATGCTTAAAGAAGGCTATCCAATTATATTGCTGCGAAATCTATTGTCACAAAAACTTTGCATCGACACAAAACTTTGCGTTGTAAAATTGAGATACAACATACACCGTTTTCGAGTCCAATTAAACATTTGTCAACTTCGTATGTGCAATGTTCAACCGTAAGTAAACATTTGACGCCCAAGTAAAACGTAGATGTCTATCTGAACATTGTTCAAACACAGCTAAATATTGTTCAAATGCTACAACACATTGTCTTTCCTCAATGTCAATATACATTTTTATTGCCCAGGTTCGTTTTTGGTCGGTCATGTACTTTAGACAATTAATGATCACCCACAATATCGAGGTAGATGCATAGATGCAGGTAGATGGTAGATATAATGAAGAAATACTGTCGCGAAAGCCACGAAAACGCAAAACGATTGCCAACGAAGATCGAGAACGTAGTGTGCTGGCAAAGGCAACAGCGTTGCTACAATTGCTGGGACACTAAATATCAACAGGGCTACAGTGTATAATGTGTTGCGAAAGTATCATAACACCATTAAATGGAAGCAGACATGCGAGGAAAAATCATGCAGAAAATTACAACACCACACATACGGGAAAAAATCCGAGAATGGGTTGATGAATATTCTGGTATATCGTTGCAGAAGTAAACAGATACTATTTTCCAGAATTTTAAGTTAATGTTTGGCGATATACAGTAACCAAAAAGATTTCAGTCATTAACTATTCTTTCTGTTCAGTAAGTGACAGAGGACAAGGTTATGAACGCAATTGAAAATAGGAAGTCCCTTATAACATCTTTTGACTGCGAGAGTTATTTTTTACATATATTCAGTTATATTCCACGGTGCTTAAGGGAAGAACCTAAAGATGCTTAGTTGAGCGATATGTTACTTTTTTTGTTACTAAATATAAGCATTTCTAATTCTATAATTGTTAAATACTTCCCTACCAGATAAAAGGGAAAAAATAAAAAAATTTCATGATGATTTAAAATTGCGTATCAAAGAATTGTAATATCAAACCTTTGATATGGTCAACGGACCCAGAATTTCTAAAATCATCAAAGAATGATTGGCCTCAATAATAAATAATAGAATTGACGAGAAAGCCAATAATTCTGCCGAGGTATCATCATATCACTCACCTTGTAGTGAAATGATATCGTGAAATGTTTAATCATCAAGCAGATAAAGCGGTCCTGGCAGCACTACAACAAAAATACTGCATAATTGGACTTTACTCGGTTTTTCAAAATGCAAAATGTTGGGAGCGTGGTCTAATGTGCCACTCACGAGTAACCTTCTGACGGGACCGTCGACGAGGACGGAGGTCTAAACTTAAATTGTAATTTGCGTACTTAAGGTTTCATAGAGTTTAACGTCCTTTAAAATACAAAAGTAAGAAAGATAATAGAAAAGCGTAAATTGTTGGTAATTCGATGGCTGAAGCGTTAGCGTAAAAAGCCGTAACTTTTTTTTTTCTTAGGCAGGTCTTAACCGGTTGTTGAGCCATATAAAGAAGATAGAATTATTCAGTTTAATTTTAACTAAAAATGCACCCTCGTATTTATCTACATACTACCCTCATACCCCCATACCTTCATTTTCGAACTTACTCATAGTTGAAAAATTACGGCCTAGCAATTTTCTCTGTACTGTCGATAGCGGTGGAGTGATTGATGAGAAAATGTCGAGTTCCTGGACCAGGTCTAGTGCAGTTGTGTGCTTGAATTTGCTGTGGCCGGACGCATCCAACCGGACGTGTGACGTTCCGTGCAATCGTAAAAGCCTCCACTCGTTTGATGCAGCGTAAAAACTTTTTTTGTCGTAGTATTCTACTTATGAATAGTAGGGCACCGCGACGCAACGTGGCTACGTCGTGTTGGAAGTTTTGAGTGGCGACATCTATGTCGGTTTAAATCACGTATGCAGAACATCGTTATACGTTAACAATTTGAAAATTTTCTTCACGTATTAAATCGATAACAAAAGATGAGAATATCTAACAATTTGTTGTAAAATAAATAAAAAAGAGAAAAAAACGTAAATTAAACTCCTTCACTTTTAAGCGACCTATTGACGACGCCGAAATAAAAAATATGATCACAAAACACCTACTTACCATATGATGCTTCTCTAAGCTACCACTGGTTGAGCCCGGTTGAGGTGGGATGTTGAGTACGTAGTTGGAGCATCCGTCTCTTCCTTCCATACCATCTCTGGTGCCTCCCACACCCAGTGAACTTCCACCAACGCCTCCATCACCACCTGTACCACCTGACTTGCTGTTGGTAGTGTCTGACCTCTCATCGCATGCATTTCGTGCGTTCTACTTGCTGGTTAGGTTCCTGATTCTCACCTTTCGACGTTTCAGGATGTGATAGTCAATCGGTTGTTCTTGTTCAGGCTCTACACCCAGCACTACAACTAGTCGTGCAGGTTTACGTTCCATCGGTGTTTGCTGGCGAAGAAATACGATCCTGATACGGTAATACGAGAGATACGGTGTTAGGCTTGGTGAGAAGAGTCGCATCGCCTCACGGATGACCGCTTCACTCACCGGACCTAGCGGGTTCTACTAATTAAGAAGGACCTTAAACTGTGCCCGATCCGGATCTGTCTCCCAGTCCTGTTTCTTCTCCTGTTCCGCTTGTTATTGTTCTTTCTCTTCGTCACCTTTCTCATTCACCCCTTCCTCAACATGCACCTCACACACAACTACCGAGCCACGTGCCGGCTCGGCCATCGACCGTTCTTCGTCCTGCGTGCTCCTTCTGTAAGCTACCTCTGGTGCCACAGGTAGCGAAGAGCATGTAGATGGATACACCTTCCGTTCGGCATTGGTGAGAACGTATCCGCGGGCCCCAACATACAGGGAAAGACCGTCAGTAACCCGCCGACAGGGACTTGCAACAATCACCGACAGGCGTCGTTTGTCGATCTTCGCCGTCGAATTATCCTTTCGCTGTTCGCAGGATAATGGTTGCTTCACCACGGTTTTCAAATGCCAAAAGTGAGGGTGATGCGTCTCGCTTCCGACAGGGTGGGCTAAGGCGGGTTTCGTCACTGAAAATATCATACTCTGGAAATAAAAACGCAAAGGATGGACAGTTTACGTTAGTGTGAGTTGAATGCCACGTGGGTACTCTCTGAGTATTGGTCTGAACGACTGATTAAAAAGGGATTTATAAAGCGATGTAAAATCGTTGAAGAATAAAATCTAATTTAAAGCTCAAGCTGTAGTTCTCATTCTAATTCATGTTTTCCCTGTATGTGTGATTGTTTGATGGGATTGTTACTATTGATTGCGTTTTTTTACTACAGTAGTTCATCCATCATAGCTATCGAGCTAACATGTGACCTGCTCATTTATAACAAGCAGGTGCAAAAATATTGTTTTTTCATTTTTTTTGATAAATTAATAAAAACAATAAAACTTTTTCGTCGAGGAAGTTTTGCACAGTAACTGAGCAGGGTTCTCAGAACAGCTATCTCACAGAGTACGAAAGTGATCTTTGCGAGCACATTGAAAAAGTTAGTTTCTTTCAATTTAGAGAAATCTTTAAGCATACTCCAGGCAGCTCCTTCAACGGTGAAAGGGAATTTCTTAACGATAAAGAAGCTCGACGGTAAAGCAAATAAGACATCTCAACCTGCAGCACCGTTGCCGCGCTAGATTCGGAATATTAGCAAGAGTGAATTTGAGCGTTGTTCTTTTCCTACATTACACCATCAGTTACTCCACCAACGGCACATTCCGATGGGACATTCAAACTCCCCTAAAACGGTCACGAATCGAAATGCCATTTGGGTAACCATATCCTTCGGTTCCTAAGGACTCCAATCATTCAAAGCCTTAGCTCATCAATTAGCAAAATTCCAGAGATATTTTTAACGCTTTGGAGCGCATCAATGTCCAGAAAAGAATCTGAATAATTGCATTTCAACGCTCAGCACTGTGATTAAGAGCACCACAAGATGTCAATTTGAATAATTGCTAAACCCACAAAATCAACTATTTCTTTGAAGGACTCAAAACAATATTTCTCAAAATTAAAAAAAACTCTCCTCTTTTTAAACATTCACAAATAAACAATTGTCATCTAAAACCAGCTTTGACAGATGATGCAGGCCCGAAGGTAATTCTAAGGCTAAGGTAATTCCCGAAATTTTCCTCAAAGAGATATCAATGCTGCCACCTTCAACGCGCTGTCAAAACATACGAAAGATTCATCAGACGTCAGCCAAAATAGCTAGAATTTTATAAACCCGACATCGAGAAGTGTCCCTTCGAATAAATCAAAGGATCATCTAGTCGCCAGTGATGAGCATTTCACGCACACCATGACTCAACAATAGGCACACACAACACACACCCACACACACACACACACACACACGCAATGTGCACTACGATGCGCGCCTGGAAAATGCAACTTCGCGGCAATCTAACATGGTTATCATCCCACAAAAAGGAAGAAAGTGGAGGCCAAATTGGAGAAAAAAATTAACTCAGAATGCGTGTACATACAGGCCGCATTGTCATGTTCGCGCTCACTCGTTCCAACCTCACTGTTCTCACTCGCACCAACCGTTCCATCCACGATGTTGGCACCACCAACCGAATCACCATCATGGCTGTTCTTCTGCGCTTTCTCTACCAACCGAAGTTGCTGCTGGTGGAGCCGGTTCTTGATCAGGAAGATCTCCGACATGATGCGGATGCGGGACACGGCCCTGCTTCCGATTGTTTCGACTGTTCAAGCGCCAGAGCACGCGTGTCTCGCTTCACACCAACCTGTGGCTTCTTTTCTACAGCCGCACATGCACACATGCACACACACACACTCTACCTCATCCGCGGACACTCGGCGAGAAGAAAATGATGACCTAGGGACCGGTACCTTCTGCCCAAACTGGACAAGATCGATATGTCTCTAAGGTAGCCAGATGCCCCACACACGCACGCACACACAAGATAAAAAACTAATTTCCCAAAACAAAAGAAAGCGCACCCGTAATACTTACCGTTCTGTCGTGAAATGACGCACGCTGAGGGAACGGTTAGTTCACAAAGTCTGCTCGGGCATTATGCCATCTCGCTCAAACCCCAGGCGCTCTTGCTCCCTCGCATACCAGCACATGATAGTATTTTTTGCTGTCAAATTCCATCGAACTATGCAACATAAACAGCAAATTTGCATATGCTCGTGCTGGTTTCAATGCAGGAAATAAGATGCTCGCCATCCTTTTTTCTCTGCCTCTGTAGAATCTTCTTCTGTAGAATGGCCACTGACTAAAGCCCATAGGTTAAAGCTGCATCTCTACCAATGAGAAGCCAGCAGATGAGCAAAGTAATCATAATCACCAAGAGGAACAAGCACGAGTCGATCAAAAACATAATTGAAAGCTAACTTAAATGTTATAAAATGTATTAATTTTATATATCTATATATATATATATATATATATATATATATATATATATATATATATATATATATATATATATATATATATATATATATATATATATATATATATATATATATATAAAAAATATTAATACATTTAATAACTAATTTAAATAACTTTATTTAATTTAATAATTAATAATTATATTTATATATATATATATATATATATATATATATATATATATATATATATATATATATATATATATATATATAGATATATAAAATTAATACATTTAATAACATTTAAGTTAGCTTTTTATTTTATTTTCGATCGACTCGTGCTTGTTCCTCTTGGTGATTATGATTACTTTGCTCATCTGCTGGCTTCTCATTGGTAGAGATGCAGCTTTCACCTATGGGCTTTAGTCAGTAGCCATTCTATAGGAGAAGATTCTACAGAGGCAGAGAAAAATGGATGACGAGTATCTTATTTCATGCATTGAAACCAGCACGAGCATATGCAAATTTGCTGTTTATGTTGCATAGTTCGATGGAATTTGACAGCAAAAAATACTATCATGTGCTGGTATGCGAGGGAGCAAGAGCGCCTGGGGTTTGAGCGAGATGGCATAATGCCCGAGCAGACTTTGTGAACTAACCGTTCCCTCAGCGTGCGTCATTTCACGACAGAACGGTAAGTATTACGGGTGCGCTTTCTTTTGTTTTGGGAAATTAGTTTTTTATCTTGTGTGTGCGTGCGTGTGTGGGGCATCTGGCTACCTTAGAGACATATCGATCTTGTCCAGTTTGGGCAGAAGGTACCGGCCCCTAGGTCATCATTTTCTTCTCGCCGAGTGTCCGCGGATGAGGTAGAGTGTGTGTGTGTGTGTGCATGTGTGCATGTGCGGCTGTAGAAAAGAAGCCACAGGTTGGTGTGAAGCGAGACACGCGTGCTCGGGCGCTTGAACAGTCGAAACAATCGGAAGCAGGGCCGTGTCCCGCATCGGCATCATGTCGGAGATCTTCCTGATCAAGAACCGGCTCCACCAGCAGCAACTTCGGTTGGTAGAGAAAGCGCAGAAGAACAGCCATGATGGTGATTCGGTTGGTGGTGCCAACATCGTGGATGGAACGGTTGGTGCGAGTGAGAACAGTGAGGTTGGAACGAGTGAGCGCAAACATGACAATGCGGCCTGTATGTACACGCATTCTGAGTTAATTTTTTTCTCCAATTTGGGCTCCACTTTCTTCCTTTTTGTGGAATGATATACATGTTAGATTGCCGCGAAGTTGCATTTTCCAGGCGCGCATCGTAGTGCACATTGCGTGTGTGTGTGTGGGTGTGTGTTGTGTGTGCCTATTGTTGAGTCATGGTGTGCGTGAAATGCTCATCACTGGCGACTAGATGATCCTTTGATTTATTCGAAGGGACACTTCTCGATGTCGGGTTTATAAAATTCTAGCTATTTTGGCTGACCTCTTATGAACCTTTCGTATCTTTTGATAGCGCGTTGAAGGTGGCAGCATTGATATCTCTTTGAGGAAAATTTCGGGAATTACCTTAGCTGTAGAATGTTAAGGGAAACTCACGCCGCCACCTTCGGGCCTGCATCATCTGTCAAAACTGGTTTTAGATGACAATTGTTTATTTGTGAATGTTTAAAAAGAGGAGAATTTTTTTTAATTTTGAGAAATATTGGTTTGAGTCCTTCAAAGAAATAGTTGATTTTGTGGGTTTAGCAATTATTCAAATTGACATCTTGTGTTGCTCTTAATCACAGTGCTGAGCGTTGAAATGCAATTATTCAGATTCTTTTCTGGACATTGATGCGCTCCAAAGCGTTAAAAATATCTCTGGAATTTTGCTAATTGATGAGCTAAGGCTTTGAATGATTGGAGTCCTTAGGAACCGAAGGATATGGTTACCCAAATGGCATTTCGATTCGTGACCGTTTTAGGGGAGTTTGAATGTCCCATCGGAATGTGCCGTTGGTGGAGTAACTGATGGTGTAATGTAGGAAAAGAACAACGCTCAAATTCACTCTTGCTAATATTCCGAATCTAGCGCGGCAACGGTGCTGCAGGTTGAGATGTCTTATTTGCTTTACCGTCGAGCTTCTTTATCGTTAAGAAATTCCCTTTCACCGTTGAAGGAGCTGCCTGGAGTATGCTTAAAGATTTCTCTAAATTGAAAGAAACTAACTTTTTCAATGTGCTCGCAAAGATCACTTTCGTACTCTGTGAGATAGCTGTTCTGAGAACCCTGCTCAGTTACTGTGCAAAACTTCCTCGACGAAAAAGTTTTATTGTTTTTATTAATTTATCAAAAAAAAAATGATAAAATCAAGATTTTTGCACCTGCTTGTTATAAATGAGCAGGTCACATTTTAGCTCGATAGCTATGATGGATGAACTACTGTAGTAAAAAACGCAATCAATAGTAACAATCCCATCAAACAATCACACATACAGGGAAAACATGAATTAGAATGAGAACTACAGCTTGAGCTTTAAATTAGATTTTATTTTTCAACTATTTACATCGCTTTCTCTCTTCCTCTCTCTCTCTCTCTCTCTCTCTCTCTCTCTCTCTCGCTCTTCTTGGCCCGCGCATAGTTGAGCACGTCGTGCTGACATGACCAGGTTACCAATCCGTTTCCAGCAAACTCGGTCCAGGACTGCTCTCCTCCACTCCTGGCTGCACCCAATCTCTGACAGGTCCTGCTCCCCTTGACCCAGCCACCGAATTCGCTGCGCTCCTTTGCGCCTCGTGCCGAACGGGTCGCTAGCGAGCACCTTCCTGGTAGGGCATGAATCCGGCATCCTCATCACGTGCCCCAGCTATCGTATCCTTACGGCCTTGGCCACCGTTAGAATGTCTGCTCCGCCATGCAACTCAGCTAGTTCGTGGTTCATTCTCCTTCGTGGGTGGTAGGTTGAAAAACGCACTAGTGCTGATATACCAAGGTGAAAAATGTATTATGCTGATTTTCTACACGCCTTTTAAAAACACGAAGGCGTGCTTTTGATTGATCGTAATATTTGAGATGGAAATGGGCCGATTTTAAAATGAATCCACTTCAAATGATTTGGATCAATTTTAGCCTGTACTTTCCGCCTCATTATGTGAAGCATATAGTCAAAGAATTTGATTCCCTCTACTACATAGTCATCGCTGTCGACTTCTTTTTTATTAGACAAATCACTATTTCTTATCCATGATTACTAATATATTTCGACAGAAGAACTGATTCAACAATTCCTGAAATTGTTTGTATAAATATATGACAAACTAACTGTTAAACCCGATTTCATTCAGGTCGACATTGTTTAAGGGAATATTGTGGGTTCGTTTTCGAATGCTCTTGTAATTCAAACTTCGATGTGTCGATTCGTCTTTCTTTTCACTTTAAGTATTTGTTCGTTTCCCTCATCTCCTAGCTTCGTCTTTGTAGGTTTACTATTTCGTTTAATTCATCTTTCTCTGGAGCTTTTGAAACACTTTTTTCAAATGGCTATACTATGCTTTTTCAAACTATCTTGAACTCCTTTTTCAACAAATCTACTCTTTTAGTCATTTTAGCTATCCAGGAAAAATTTTTTATCAAATCTTCTCTTCTCTTGTTTTTACACAACAGTCATTTCTGTACATATTTTTCGTTTAGTATGATAAACCCGTTCTAGTCAAAATGTTTCTGCCTAATCTATGGCCTTTTGCACGTCATAAAATAGATAAAAGCTTTTATTTATGCCTGATGTTTTCCACATCCACCCTTTCGAAACACCCTTTTGGTCCTTTGTAATTTTTCTTGGACCCGTCATATCAATCCCTCTACATAGCAATAAGGAAAACAAACACGTTGCTCCATCCTAAGCATGCATGACGTTGACATTTTTTCTAGTTTTCTTTCGCTTACGCTTAATTCATCATTTATACTACCTGGATACAATTGTCCCTACTCATTAGCTCCCCGGCAGTAAGTATGGAATTTTAAGGTTTTTTTTGCCTCATTTCGTTTAAATAAGTCATGATTGGTGTGCTCAATGATATTTTCCAACACTCTAACAGGAGGAGCTTGAATAGGAGCTTTTGTTTCTCTTCGGTTTGATTAGATTAGATTCGGTTGATTTCGACGGTATTTGTACTCCTTAGTGAATATTTTGTGATGAAAAACTATACCATATCCCCTTTTAGCTAGAAACTGGAAAACTTATACTTCTTCACAGAAACTTATACAATAGAGAGTTTTAAGAAACGCATACGCAATATTTAGGACAAATCAAATGACAATTTGTATTTGAAACTTTTGTATTTTGCAGGAGACAGGAAGGTTTGGCTTCTTTACAAAAAGACTTATAAAACATGTTCAGACAAATAGGTCATCATCTGAATTTTTTAAAGCTATTAAAAGGCATACATATTGTTTCATAATTGATGTAGAGCTAATAGGGGTAGAGGTAGAGTGGTACAGAAGATGCCCTATTTCGTCGGTGTAACGGATGCTTTCGGTTTTGCTCCAAAAAGTTGAAAAAAGCATGTTTACCGTATTGCCGAAAATTCTGTCATCGTTTGTACTTTTGGCGAAAATAATAGAATTTTTCAACGGACAGGTTGTATGGAAGCCACGCTTATTTCTTGAGCGGGGTGGTTGAAACTTTGGACTCTTTTGCAACATATAAAAAGAAGCATATGTTCTAAATTTCGGCCACATTTGTGTCTTGTAATTTTAAGTGAACAATATAGCTTTTTTATGGAGGGTTGTATGGGAGCCTCCCTTTGTTTATCATAGAGAGTTGAAACTTCGCCAGTCTTAGTTGTAAGTAATGAAACGCCTATGTACCAAATTTCAGATAAATTGGGCATCAGTTGTTAAGTGATTATTCAAGAAATGAGGTTGTAAGGGAGCCCGCTTTTCGGGGGGTTCTAAAACCATAAAAATCAAATCCCTAATTCGAGACCATCATACAAATATATGCCAAGTTTGGTGCGAATTGGTCACAAAAAACATTGAAGCGCGACCATAGGCATAAATAAATAAAAAAATAATTGCATGCATATATATATATATATATATATATATATATATATATATATATATATATATATATATATATATATATATATATATAGATATTTATTTATATATATATATATATATATATATATATATATATATATATATATATCTATATATATATATATATATATATATATATATATATATATATATATATATATATAAATATATATATATATATATATATATATATATATATATATATATATTTATATATATATATATATTAAATTAATTAATTAGTTTCTAATAATATATTGTATTCAATGGGTAGTAATTACGCATTTCCTGAATCTACAAAATATTTAATTATAGCTTCACGTTTATGTTTAGGCTTGAAAAGTTTAGACTTAATTTTACTTATGAGTTGGGAAGAACCGGAAAAGTATCATCGCTAAACAGATCAAAACAAGTTTGTAAAAGCAGACACCATTAAACATTTGAAATATGTTGATTACTGTTTTTGTGCTTCTCGTTTGTTACTTCTCAACTGTTGATGGTTGTTTTCTGTAGTGGTAGATTCGGAGCACGCCCAAAGGTAGAGCAGTTTAGGTTGACTGCACATGCGTTGTAAATCGAGAGCTGCAGCTGTATCCAGGCGATGTTTGGTTTAGCTATTATAAAAGAAACGCAAGAGCGAGAGGTCTTAAATGTTCTAAGGTGAGTCGTTTGTAACAGCAAAGGAAACCAACTCGTTTTCTGTTGTTAATGGCAAAGAGAAGTTTGTTGAAGTTTGGAAGTAACAAACACGAAGAGAGTTTGTTTTCGCGGAGCAGATTTCATGGCCCCTTTTATGTTGCCCTATGTTGGCTAGAAAGCATAAGCATAGGCCACAAGTGAGCAGGTTCAACCTTTATGTTAGAGAGGGAAACAATGTTGATATATGCCTTGATTGGCAAACAGTGTCCGTATAAAAATCTGATCAATTTCGTATACAACGTTGTTAATATGTTTATAAAAACCAAGGAAGATTTCTGGATTCCAATGTTGATATAAGCTGGATGCATTATTTGACTTTCAAAATAGCAAAAAAATATTACAGCTGAACAAATCGTTGAAATAATGTACACAAATATTATTTACGGTCGAAAAATATAAATACATTACGACTCAATTCTGCAGTAGTTTTATTTCAAGCAATTGTACGGACAAAAAACATTGAAGGCGAACGCTACGGTTCAGCCCCTATATCCCCTAAAGAGAGATTTACTCCCAGGGGTTCACTGGGGCTAGGGGTTCACTCCCAAGGCTTTTTCTTGGCCTTGCTAGAAATTTCCTTACCCATATAGAAAATCTACAGTCGTAAAGGTTATTTTCTTTCGCAGCTCATACTCCATCATGCAAAAGAATAATTACCGCCTAGCTTATTCTGAAAAAAAAAAAAATTTATTTTATTTCATTTTTTTTTATTGTTGGGGGTTATGGCTACGATTATTTTCGTAGCAGTGGCGATGAGCCCAGATTGCCTAGAGTCAGAAAGAAAGCAAAGCTTTAGATACGATTTCCAGAGGATATGGAGACAAAAGATACTTACCACTCGCTGAATATGCCTAAATTGACTACACGAAAAGAAATTAATGTCACAAAACGTTCACTATGAGCTTCACTGTAACGAGAAGCGGTTTGTAATGATACTTACTTGGGCAATAATATCTCTTTGGTCGGCGATACATAATGAAGAACGTTCCTTTTTCGACGACGATTGTCATCTTACCGTTTCATTTTTTTCTATTTCAGTCTTGCGATGACGTTTTGTGATAATTGAAAATATCAAATGGTGGATAAGATATACATTTTTCACTATCGAAAAATCAAACGCGAAAATAAAATTAACCCTTTTTGCTCGCAAAATTTAAGCACATATCTGTGATTTTTTATTAACTATTTTTTTTACTATTGTATCTATATACATTATTTTTATTTACTTAAGACAAGATTATTAACTGCTTCTCATACAGATGTATGTTGAGAAATACTAGGCATACTAAGCAACCGCATGAAAAACCTATGATACAATTTTTGTATATTTTCAGATCACATTGCATGCTAAAAGCTGTGTTTCGTTACTTTGCGTACCATTTCATCCCAGGTGAAAATCAGTTGTGCTAACTGGAGCTGGTAATTTCGTATAAAGTTATTCATTTCGTTCTTGTTCGTCGTTGCGAATACGGTTGTTGGTAAGTTTGCCTACCTCGAACTTGTAAATCGTTATTTATTGACAATTATTTTATTTACAGATTTCGGACATCAACATGAGTCATAGCCAAAACTATGCTTACCAACAGCAATTGTTAGAATTTGCACGGCTCGATGCTCGTTTAACAATAAATAACGCTATGATCTACATAATCGTTGCATTAGAAACGAAGAAGAGAACAAAATATCTGCAAAAACTTTCTACTCTGCACTGTTTTGTGCGCGGCTTATTTACACTGGAAGAAATAGCAGACCTGGAGGCAAAAGCTCATCGAATTGTAGTAAAAGCGGTTAGGGAGCGTACACTATACGAAAGGATGAGAACTAGAAGACGCCTTCATCGATCGGGAAACATTTATCCTGAGATAGCTTCGGATTCGGATACCGAATAAAACGATCAAATTAGAAATAGATTCACTACAGGCTAGGTAACATGATGTCTATGGGGTTAGAAGAAAACGCGAATGAATAATTCTTTAATTCTTTATATTTACTAGGGCGATGTTATATGGTTGTTTTGCATCTTTCCATCTCCTGCGTTTGCAAGATCACGTTAATGGACGTAGCAGGAATGGAGTAATCGATGTTTGAAACAGGAACACACCAGCGGATAAAATAATAATCAAAATTGCCGACCAATAGAAAACGTTGCTCACTTATCTTCAATAAACATACTGCTGCTGTATGTTCTCATTGCTTGCTCAGCTGCTGACTTCTAATTGGTGGAGAGGCGTGTAACCCTTTCGGACTTGATCAACGAGTTTGTTACTTTATACATGTGTGAAGTGTTTTACTTCATATTTTAGGTATGCAGAAGCGGCAGAAATACAAAATTCAGTAAAGCCTCAAACAGTAGCAGCATTATTTCGCCTGTGGAATACTCATAAAAACTCTATCTGTATGTTTTGCTGATAAATTTCATCGAACTTCTCAAAATGAACAGCAAATAAGCATAAGCTAAGCTTATTTCCATGCATGAGATAAGATGCTCTCCATCGTATCTCTTTCTCTGTCTCTCTTATTCTTGAATTATATAATAATGTATTTTACAATTGAGTTCTGTTGAGTGCTCTTGATTTTAGCCCATGAGGGGTAGTAGAATCTCTACCGATGTGAAGTCATCAGTTGAATTGAGTTGAGTAATCATAATCACCGAGCGGAATGAGCACGAGTGGATCGAAAAAATATAAGAAAGCTAACTCGGATCTTATTGAATTTCGACGAGGCAAAGGAAAGCAAGATAAACTGCGAATTTTGGAGTAATGTAAAAAGAATCTAAGGCCCAGTATCATTGTCCGTTGCTTATATAATCAATTGCATGACGACACATGCGCATTTTGTTTCACGTCAGTTGGATGATACCGGCGGAGTTGAGAGCTCATACTCTATGAGCCAGAGTACATTAATAATTGAACAGAGAGGTTGACTCTATGATTTGCGAGCGGTTGAGACAATCGTGCAACAAATTTTTTTCGCGTTTTAGGGTTGAAGATTGGAATATTGCTTTGTTTCTTGGTTAAACGCCGTTTGCTGCGAAGGAAATATAAACCGATTTTTTAATTGAGATACTACTTTTAGTATGTTTCATTATATTTCAAGCTCAAGTACAGTGTTCAATGCTTTTCAAGCATAATTATATCAACTGAGGTTTAATAATATTTGAACATAGATATTTGTATTATAACAAGCATATTTGAATCAACTTGGGCTTAATCATAGTTGAAAACAAATAATAAATGACTTTATTTGTATTAAAACAAGCATTTTGGTAACAAGTGAGCCTTCCTCATATTTGAAAACAATGATATAATTTATATAAGAGAGTAGGTCAATATTTTTGTCAATCAGTAATACATGGGAAATATATGTTATACAATAAAAATATTGTTACTCCCCGAAGCGATTGGAAGAACTGTTAAGATCGTTGAGCTCTGGAAAAAAGGCAGGCTGGAAATCGAGAGCGAGTATAAAAACAAAAAAATCAAACTGCATTGCGAGAGTGCAAGCGGAAAGATGTGTTGGAAAACAACCCAAACTAAACTCACTGAAAAGCATATGAACTCAGATAGTCGAGCTTACAAAGAATTGGTTAACTTTTGAATATGTTAATAGTGTCTCTTAGACGTATTTAAATATAGAACGATATACTCTGTTTCGCAAGAAGAAGAAAGATCCGGGAAAGAAAGAAGGAAGAAGATACTACTTCACAAAAATATAGGCTTAAAGTTTAGCAAGGTTCACCATACGATCTGAGCAACGTCGTGAAGCAGCCATAGGAAGGTACAAAATCGCAGCAGTTCGTGGGTTGTTGTTGTGTGCTGATGCTGATCTGATCTTTTATGTTCTTTTACAGCATTATCTGGCCCACCAAGGGGGTTCGTCGGTTCAGCTCGATCGTCCACCGAAATCATTATCCAGTGGAAACCATCGCTCGAGGAGCTCCGAAATGGGCAGATTCTTGGCTACATCATCCGTTACCGGTTGTTCGGATACAATGCGAGTCCCTGGAATTACCGTAATATCACAAACGAAGCTCAGCGCAACTACCTGATTCAGGAGCTGATCACGTGGAACGACTACGTGATCCAGATCGTGGTTTACAACAACATGGGCGGTAACAACAACAGCACCGCAGATCTCACTCTCGTAGGTACAATCGGAGCAGATTACCTTCAGCTGGACACCAGGACGGGATGGGTTCGCACCGTTACGCTATTACACGGTTCAGTGTCGCGAGAATGAGGGCTCTTGGGCGCTTATCCCGGAGCGTGTGGATCCTGCGGTCACGGCATATATCGCAAGTGGCTTGAAACCGCATACGCACTATCAGTTCCGGATACAGGCTACGAACGATCTGGGGCCTTCTAGCTACAGCCGTGAGAGTGTGCAGATCTGAACATTGCCGGCAGCTCTCTCGGAAGGCATCACAGGACTTGAGGTGGTGCCCATTACAACTACGAGCGTGCGCGTCCAGTGGACGGCTCTACGAGCTGCGGCCTGGAATGGAGACGCCGACATCGGTGGCTACCGGATCCTGTACCAACCACTATCTGACTTCCCATCAGCGCTCCAGAGTACACCCAAGCTGGACGTTCTCGGGGTCCAGCAGGTGTCGGCTGTGTTGGCCGATCTCACACAGGATCGCAACTACGAGCAACCGTTCAACTCGCAGGGTTCAGGACCACCATCACAACCGGTCGCGGTATACGTCAGTGAAGCAGTTCCGATAGGGGAACCACTCGGAATCGAGGGTTGAGCGCTGGAACCCACCACGACAGAACACGCAGAATGGTGAGTTGCTTGGGTACAAGATCTTCTACCTTGTGACGGACTCGTCCGCGCAGGATGTTGAACCGATTCCGGTTTGGGATGGAGCTGGTGGTGTATCGGCACGATCGGCACCTATTACGGTTAAGACGCTGGCCGGTTTGCCTGGACCACCGACGCAGCTGTTGTTCAGTGACATCACCATGAACATTCTTACCGTGAGCGGGGACGTGCCACAAAAGCGTAATGGACTTATCCTGGGCAACATCGTTGCTTACGAAACAACCGAGGACAATGAGAGTAAGTTCTTTGTTGGCTAATCTACTAGCTGCTCATGCTCATCGGTTTTTTTTTTCTAATTCCTCCACAGAATTCAGCAAACAGGTGAAGCAGAAAGTAACCGGCACGAGCCTGCTAGTGCAAAACCTCGAAGAAGTGGTGACATACACGTTCACGGTTCGCTTACAAACCATCGACTATGGTCCAGCGATCAATGGCAACGTGACGACCGGACCACAGGATGGATTACTTGGTTCTCCGCGTGAGTTGACCATCAGCAAGTCGCAAGCCAGCGTGCAGATGCACTGGATCAACGGCCAATCCGGCAAGGGTCCTATCTTGGGCTACTACATTGAGACGAAAAAGCGCGGTACGTGCTCTTATTATGCCCTCTCTTCCATTTTATCTTACATTCTTATCTGTTCCGGTGTTCCCAATAGACGATCTGCGCTGGGAGACGGTGGCACGAACGACGAATGGGCCATTGCAGGAGTTCACCGTTAGCTTTCAGAATCTGTTGCCTTCAACGGCGTACAAATTCCGTGTCATCTCGTACAACCGGTACGGCATCAGCTGTCCGGTGTACTCGGAGGACGCAGTGCTAACACCGTCGAAGCTCTACCTCGAGTATGGCTTCCTGCAATTGAAGCCATTCTACCGACAAACGTGGTTTATGGTAGCCCTCGCGGCGACATCCATCGTAATCGTCATCATGGTCGTCGCCGTGCTGTGCGTTAAGAGCAAGAGCTATAAGTACAAGCGTGAGTAACACTGCTACAACCGCAAATCTGGCATTCTGACATTTTGCTCGTGACAGCCACCTAGTGCAGTTTACTTACCAATACGCTTTCCAAATACGTTCTCTTTTCACTCGTAGAAGAAGTTCAGAAAACACTCGAGGAGTCGATAGCGATGTCGATTGACGAGCGGCAAGAGTTGGCATTGGAGCTGTACCGATCCCGCCACGGAACATCCGCAAACGGTAGCGTACTGCAAGGTGTTGGCAACGGAACAGGTGGCGGCACTGGCACCCTGATTCACAGCACTTTGGGTCGTCGCAGGTAAGTGTGTCTCCGGCAGCTATATCAGGTGCAGCAATCTGATCTGTCTTATCAAACCTTCTGCTCGTTCGGTAGGCCTCAGAGAGCGAAAACGAGAGCGTCCGGTCAGATCCGCACTCGTTCGTCAACCACTACGTGAACAACGATCTGCTGCGGCAATCCTGGAAGCGTAAGAAACCGGTCCGCAACTATTCCAGTTACACCGATTCGGACCCCGAAGGGTCAGCTGTTATGAGCCTCAACGGGGGGCAGATTATTATGAACAATATGGCACGCTCGAGGGCACCATTACCGGGTTTTAGCTCGTTCGTGTGAGCGATGACGCGGTTTGATCTAGAACGATACCTAGAACGTGTCGGCGACTTTCGGACAAGCGAGTTCCGAAAAGAAAAGAGAAAAGTGCTTTACTTAGATAGAGAAACGAGGACTCCGTTGTGCCTTTTACGAGCTAAAGCGAATGTAAAGCGAATAGTTTTCTTGTTTTACTTTTAAATTGCTATCAAGCAAACAGCTGAATAATTTAGATGTGAGTTAGATAAGCGCTTTATTATTAGCCAAAAGCGGTAAGCGGTAGCATTAGTAGTACCAGTTTTTTAGAATAAGCTCGTACGTATCTAAGAAATCTAGCGTTACACGTATCGAGCGTGGAAAATGTCCTTTAAAAAGAATCTTTTCCAGGGTTTTTTAGAAGCATATACTCACTGCTACTACTTCTGCTACCGTTTGTATTTCGAAATAGCAGCTGCATTTCCTGTTGAATGGCGCCATAAAGTGGCGATACATGATGAACGAATTATTAGGAAATAGGAGCTTTAATGTTAATTCTCACAAGGGCGAAATTTACATATCACACGTACATATAAACTAACATATACACGAGAATGAACTATGTGATAACGATGGAAAAGGTGGCGTTGCAAGAGCACGCGAACAGCATTTAAAGGGATGGCTAAATGTGCAGACTTATAAAAGGGAGCTAGGAAATCGTAGGAAATCAGCATGGCCGTGTGTTGGCCGATCTCTCTCAGCCCTTCGGTTAGGTACATATGTGGTCTCTTTTCTCCACTGCCCACTGACCCTGACTAATGATAGGATCAATGGACAATTGTGTGTTCCGGGCGGAGCTGTCCTGTAAGCGAATAAAGTTATTTTACGATTTTTGTAATAGATTTTTTTGTCCATTTAATACTTTTTGACATTTATGTGAGTATTTTCAACCTAAGAAAACAAGCCATTTTTGTAAGTAAAATATACAAATATATTCTGGACGCGAACGTCGTGTTCGATTGTACTCTACTTTATCGATTTAATACTTGCTTATGTTACGTAGACTGGTGGTGTAGCTTGCTTTATAAGTAGCTTTGTAGCTAGTGTATAAATTTGCATGAAAACTTTCTAACAAACGTTGATCTGTGTCCTATATGTTACTACATACGTATTTCTTTACTTTCTTCACAGTGAACATCGTTCGAGATCGAGGACTATCCGAATTGGTTTCGTGAGCAACTAGTAATTTAATTTTTGTCCACAAAAGGGTAACTACATTTTCTACATCCTTACGTTCATTTATGAGCATCGTGTATTCACGAAGTCAGCGTAGTGATGCGGTCCCATTAAATTGTATGACATGGGAAATTTAGCCTCTCACTCACAACCCAACGGCAATGCTAACTTCTTATAACTTTCACATTTTTGTTGAAACATTTATCTTTCGACGTTTCTTACACTTTTCGCCAAATAACACGATTTCCATAAGAGTCATAAATGTAAACTGTAGGTAAAATTTCAAACATTACTGCAATTTTTTTTTTTCAAGTAATGACATAATTGTCTGATAAAATTTTATTCCTTCCGCACAGTATATTTCCATGTTGCAAACATATCCGGCTCTAGCTTCGTATAGTATACGGCAAAGTAGACCGTAGTTTATTATTTTTGCCGGATTGTGTATTTTTATAAATAGTTTTCCACGCCATCGAATAATGGCTTCATCGAGCGAAAGTTCTTTCCTAGGCGTATATAATGATTTAAATTTATCTAATAATTAGCTCAGAATGGGCTGAATCTTTTCGAGGTTATTAGATCCGGTTATTTTGTGATTGTTTGAAAAATGACACGTGCTCCACATTTGGGGAAATTTATTACGTGGCATTACAGTATTGAACGATGGTGTTCTCGTATAAAATTCGGAGCTCCAGTATTCATCTTTAACATCTTTCTTTACCTGGCCTATGAATGTAATTACAGCAAGAAATTTTTTCATCTCGGTTAGACTAATATCTTGCCCTTATTATGCTGGTAATAGATGTTATTCATTCATTGCCTATATGTGGACATTTCACTATGAGACTATGCCTATCTGTGGACATTTCACTATCGCTGGAATCATCGGACGCACTTGAGTTCTGTGGTGGAATAGCTCTTGATCTTTTTCTTGGAGCGACATCACTATCTGAACTGAATTTACCGTATAATCCGATAGAGAGTCTGCAATATGCTCATTCTTAATGTCAGCCACATTATATGAGTAATCTCATACAAAAATTTGAATAATAATACAAAAAAATACAATTTCCACAAGAATATTAAGCGTACGATATAATAATTTCGAAATTCACTCTTTGAAAGTGATTGTTGCAGAAATTATTACGTTAACCATGCGAAATGCTCAGAATGCTGCGATTTCGCTGGCATTCAAGTGATAGATCTATAAACCCGTGTTGTCGCGAGCTGGCGCTCAAGTGACAGTTTCATAATCCCGCGTTTTCATGGGGTCGGTTGTCAATGTGTTAAGCACTCGCTATAGTGATCTCGACCCGTGAAGATCGAGAATTTTATCCATTTGATACACGCTTCGAGGTCAACCCCGATACACAGTGTTCGAAAAAACGCAGCAATGGAAAAATCTACGATATCCAAACGTGACTCGGAAGCATGTCTGAAGCAACAGACTGGAAAAAACACGATGGAGCTCCGTAGCGCGGCCAAAACCTGCATGCCGAACGAAGTGTCGAGCGCGCAAAAACGTATCGAGCGTCGTTCCAAGAGCGCGCTAGACATGGTAAGGAAGTACGAGCAACGAAAAATGCAGCGTGGTGGACACCAATCCAGCGGTTAATATCAAGTGTCCATTAAAAAATATCCAAAGCTAAGCGGCGAGAATCTCTTGATGCACGTAAGACGTGGAATGTTTGGAAGGAAATGAGATCAAGAAAAGAAGTGTTATATTGAATAAACCATGACAAATGGGACTGCATTGCCTAATTAGAAAAAAAAAAACAATGTGTTTGTTTGTATTGTCAACAATGTGTTAATCTAACATTTTATTATAAATCCCATTCGTGGCAAACTCACATAATGCTATTTATTTCAAAAACAAACCCAACGCAACAATTCGAGAAACTACTTCGCTCTTTATTTTCTCAAACTGCTACTTGATAGCTTGCCATTATGCGTAGAGATTGAGACGCACGCATCATACTATTGAGACGCACGCAGGATCGCCTTGAGCTTGATGCATCACACGAACAAACACAACGGATGGTATCGCCCATACATCTTGAACACGGCTCCATATCATCTTGACCAAGATAAAAGAAATCATGGTTCGCCAACACCCGGTAATCGATGCTGTCGACTGGCTTTCTATCAAACGTTTTGAATCATTTTTCTTGAGTAGTAAAGTGCTTCAAATTGCACCGGTGTGAAGGCTGATAACAGACATACCAAGAAAGGTGAGCTTCGGAGGTGGTTTTGAAAGTTTCCTCTTGCGAGTTTCTGAGATGAAGATGCACCGACGCATAAGAGAAAAGCAAAGATTTTTGCAATGTGTCACTCTGAGTTCAGTACTTATTCATTTCAGAAGTATTGTGTTCCATTGTGTTTGTTAATTAGTTCGAACAATGCATTGCTTGTATGGTAAATAAGTTATGATTACTGCATAATATAAATATTCTGTTGGGCTGATGCAATTGCATAATTGCAGTTTCGTCCATTTAATTCGCGAATAAATTACTTTTTCAATTGTAACGTTTCAAAATTGTTGAAAACGATCTAATGACTTGATGATAATGAATGATTGCATATATGTATGCAATATTTCTTCAATTTATTTATTTATGCCATATTACTTTTCAACATTTTGTTCTCAACTTAAATGTCCATTTATTCAGTTACTAATTCAAAGTTAAATATTATATTAGTAATAGTATAAAATTTTTTATTGCATTCGATCAGAAAAATTTAGCTCTTATTTAGGGAGAACGACTGCTCGGTGCAGATAAAAAATAATTTTGTTTTTTTTCTACGGTTTGGACAACACGTCCTGGCTGAACCTCTCAATATATTTATATAAAATTCTATATTTTTATGATTCGAGGCAAGATCGTGTTCGATCGTGGCTGCTCTTAGGATTTCCGTTCGCGATAGCTCTAACATGGGTTGGAGTGCGTACGTTGCTGATGTGACAGTCTCATCGTCTTCCGGGCGTTGCGTTCGGGTACAAACGATCATGATCTGACTCATCGTCATCCGTTTCCGTCCGTCGCGACTCTCTTGAATCCGATATTTCTGAGGGCGAATCCGATCTGGAACTGTCTGAAGTACTTTGTGCCGGACTCAATGTAGCTAACTTGTCGATCTCGATGTTGCTATGTAATGAATTAAGCTTCTGTCAATATTGCAATCTTAAAAACTTCCATGGTCCATCATCAAATTTACAACGTTGTACTCGAAATTGATCGGATTATTAAACGGAGGCTGTTTGTCAATCAAGGAATATGTCAACATTCATTCCCTCTCTTACATACGGCTTGTAAAAGTTATACATAAAGGCTTTCGGCCTGCATAATGCAACATAATAGAAAGGTCGTAGCATGGAATCTGCTGTTTGGAAAACGAACCCTCTTTGTGTTTGCTGCTTTCAGACTTCATCAAACATCTCGTTGCCATTAACAACAGAAATAGGGTTGGTTTCCTTTTCTTTTATAAACGGCTCTCCATAGCATATTCAAGACATCTCGCTCTTGCGTTCCTCTCATAATAGCTGAACTAAACATCGCCTTAATTAAGCTTCAGCTCTCGATTTACTATGCATGTGCAGTCAACATACATTGCTCTACCTTTGGGCGCGCTCCGAATCCACCAACGCAGATAACAACCATCAACAGTTAAGGAGCAACAAACAAGAAGCACAAAATCAGTTATCTACATAATTAAAATGTTTAATGGTGTCTGCTTTCATAAACCTGTTTTGATCTGTTTGTCGATGATACTGTTCCTTTTCTTTCAAACTCATAAGTATTCAATTTTGATTGATTCTATACTAATCTAGTCTAAACATAAACGTGTGGCTATAAGCAAATATTTTGTAAGTTAAGATAACGAGTTAGCACACATCGAGATCGTCAAATAAAAAACATCAAAATCGTCACAATGTATTTTAAAGCAGATAGTTCCAGATCAGATTAACCCTCAGAAATATCGGAATCGAGAGAGTTGCGACGGACGGAAACGGAAAACGATGAGAACGATGGAAACGAAAACGGAAAGATGAATCACGCCATGATCGTATGCACTCCAACGCATCGCTCGGAAGACGATGAGACTGTCACATCAGCAACGTACGCACCCCAAACCATCTTAGAGCTAGCGCGAACGGAAATTCTAAGAGCAGCCACGATCGATCCTTGAACCATATCCAGATAAAATTCCGTGTAAACGAAGAACAGGGGTTCACCATGTTGAGTTCCATTGTAAGGTTCAGCTAGGACACACGTATTGTCCAAGCAGAAGAAAATAAATTAAACTGTTCTTTTACTGCATCAAGCAGTCGTTCTCCATAACTCATTATTTGAAATTTAAAATAGCTACAAGAATCACAGCGGAACAAGTCGTTGAAATAATGTATAGAATTATCATGCTCGGTCAGAAAATACAAATACATTACGACTCAGTTCTGCAGTAATTTTGTTTCAAGCCACTATACCGACCAAACATTAGACGACTATCTGTGGCACAACAGCGCTATGAATGAGCTCCATTGTCTTATCCTTGGACTTGTTGTATGGAACGACGGTCTCTCGCACACCAGCGCTTCAGCACCCTTCAGCGCAAAAAGTCGTACCAGAGGTTGCCTTAGCTTGGGACTGTTGATGCTACGAATTCAGATTGGCTTAGTAACACGCTCTCGTTCACTTTGCAACAGTGCCTGTCTCTGTTATGGCCGTAAAGACTTTCAGTGTATGGCGGCAATTTTCAGTGCACTTTCCACGTATACATGAGTGTGCGCAGGAGCTTTCAAATTCGATTGTGTGAGACGATCTCGTGGCGCACGTTGTTTGCACAATTTGAGGAAAGCCTTTGGCGAATTACTTCTAGCCTTTCTACAAAGGGTTGACCTAGGCTTAGAAAGTAATTTGAAATGTTCTCAAGTGAACGTTGAAATGTGACAATCACGACAGAAACGAGTGGTAAAATAAAGTTTCCCTGAGTGTACCCTTATGCAAGATACTGTAAGTGATTTTTCGCAGGCTCCATCGACCTCTTTAACTCACGTAATTCGTATACACAGGTACGTAGAGTGGAATGTGACAGCCCCGGGATGTTTTAGAGTGGGATGTAGGTTGCACGATTTTCACCGGAAGCGAACATCGAAGTCACGATCATTGTCTCAAATTTTCTCCCACCTCAAGTCAAACATATCAAAGCAACACAAGTTTTTTTAGGTCTATTTGAGCTTTAATTTGATATAAAAAACAACAAAAAAGCTAGCATTTAGTCATCAGCGCGAACTCGCCCGTAGATTATCCCTGTACTTGATAAATCGAACGTACATACAAGACGGGTGGTAATGGGCGTACAGCTCCATGGGATCGTCGTCCAGCTCCCAAAGCTGCAAACCATTGCCGCACATGAAGCACAGTCTATATAGTCTTCGCTGTCGATTTCCCTCTTATTTGACAAATTACTATTTCTTATCCATGATTACTAATATATTTCGATAAAAGAACTGATTTAACAATTCCTGAAATTGTTTGTATAAATATATTACAAACTAACTGATAAACCGGATTTCATGCAGGTCGACATTGTTTAAGTGAATGTTGGGGTCCTTTTTCGAATGCTCTTGTAATTCAAACTTCGATGTGTCTATTCGTCTTTCTTTTCACTTTAAGTATTTGTTCGTTTCCCTCATCTCATAGCTTCGTCTTTGTAGGTTTACTATTTCGTTTAATTCATCTTTCTCTGTAGCTTTTGAAACACATTATTCAAATGGCTGTATTATGCTTTTTCAAACTATCCTGAACTCCTTTTCTGACAAATTTACTCTTTAAGTCATAAGAGCTATTCAGGAAAAAATATTTATACCTTATTTTCTCTTCTCTTGTTTTTACACAAAATTCATTTCTGTACATATTTTTCGATTCGTATGGAAAACCCGTTCTTGTCAAAATGTTTCTGCCTAATCTATGGCCTTTTGCACGTTATAAAATATATAAAAGCTTTTGTTATTCCATCCTAAGCATGCATGACGTTGACATTTTTTCTAGTTTTCTTTCGCTCACGCTTAATTCATCATTTATACAACCTGGAAACAATTGTTCGTTTTTCCTTTATTTTTCACCTATAGTTTTTCACCTATAGCAGTTCTTTTTCAAAACGCCATTCCGTATACGTAATGATCACTCTCTGTAAAGTAAACTTAATTCTGTTTTCTTTAACCATATTTGCTACGCAACTCTACAAATGGAATCATACTGAAAAATGGAATCATACTGAAAAAACGTATAGCGTTATTTATAGCTATAGCTCGAAGAATATTTTGCACATTTATATTCTGACATACATCGTGAGAGGATGAGTTGAGTTTCTTAGTGCAGTTTAGCGTACAACCAATGATGAAGAGTTTAAGGAAACTGAACTGCTGGATGGAAGCATTGCATTTTTGTGAATTTCTTTTATTTCGGAAACGACCATTCCTTTCCCCTTCATGATGTAAAAGTCTCTCGTTGAAATGAACTAAAAAAAATTTTTATGCTGAGCGTTTTTCGAACATTTATATATATATATATATATATATATATATATATATATATATATATATATATATATATATATATATATATATATATATATATATATATATATTTATATATATATATATATATATTTATATATATATATATATATATATATATATATAAATATATATATATATATATATATATATATATATATATATAAATATATATATATAGAAATATAGATATATGTAAATATATTTATATATATATATATATATATATATATATATATATATATATATATATATATATGTATATATATATAAATATATATATATATATATATATATATATATATATATATATATATATATATATATATATATATATATATATATATATATATATGTGTATATATAAAAATATACATATATGCATATATATATATATATATATATATATATATATATATATATATATATATATATATATATATATATATATATATATTTTAATATATATATATATATATATATATATATATATATATATATATATATATATATATATGTATATATATATATATATATATATATATATATATATATATTTATATAAATATATATATTTATATTTATATATCTATATATATATATATATATATATAAATATATTTATATTTATATATCTATATATATATATATATATATATATATATATATATATATATATATATATATATATATATATATATATATATATATATATATATATATATATATATATATATATATATATATATATATATATATATATATATATATATATATATATATGTGTGTCTGTGTGTGTCTGTGTGTGTGTGTGGGAATACCGTCAAGGAAAGGATTATATATCAAATCCCTTCTTCTCTTTTTGTTTCACAGCTACCATTTCTCTTCATAATCTTCGCTTCGTATGACCATCACGTTCTTACCAAAAATTTTCTCCCTAATCTTTTTCATCTTTCACGTCATAAATTTTGTAAAACCTTTTATTTATGCCTAGTGTTTTCCGCTTAAACTCTTTCGAAAATCCTTTTTTATCACTACCATTTTTCTTGAATGCGTCAAATCAATTTATTTGCATAACAATGAGGAAAAGTAGCATGTGGTTCCATCCTGAGCATGTATGACGATCAAATTCTTTCTACTTTTCTATCTCTTATCCTTATTTCGTCACTGATGCTGCCTGGAAACAATTTTCCATTTCTTTTCTATTTCATCTGTATTGTTGTTACTTTCAAAAGGCCATTCCATGTTCGAAAACATTACGCTCTTAAATCCATATTTAAATTTATTACACCAACCACATTTCCAACGTAACTCAACATAATTTTAAAATGAATTTTATTGAATAAGGGCATAGCGTTATGTACAACAATATGTTGAAAAGTATTATACATTTTTAAATTTTGACATGCGTGGAGTGAAGAAGAGTTGACTTTCTTATTGTAGTTTAGTGTCTAAATAAACGGTAGAAGAGAGAAAAGTTGCAGGAAACTGAACTGTTTGTTGACGTCATTACATTTTTGTGAATTTCTTTTATTCTAAAAATTCCTTTCCCGTCCATAATGTTAAAGTTACTCGTGAGAAAAAATGAACAAAAAACATTTGTATCGATGAGCGATTTTTGAACATTCCAATAAATGAGGGTTGCATACCGTTTCCGCATGGGAGAATATGATATTTTGCTACTTGTTGCATAGACTGTGTTAAGGCGTACATGAAAAGTTGTTGTTAAATTAGACGATATTTGTTATTTTGGGCATTTTTTATTCAAATTTTCCGAATAGATATTGTA